>NC_091214.1:3402046-3623471 GCF_040958095.1 Procambarus clarkii | reverse complement strand
GGTTTGTGAAGCTATATTGACAAGAATTAAGTATATTGTGTTTGGCTAGATAAGAGTAAGCTGCTTGTAGATTAGTTTTTCAAATATTTTTGACAAGTTTGGCAGGATTGATATAGGTCTGTAGTTGTTAACATCAGTGAGATCACCACATTTGTGGACAGGGGTTACTCTCGCTTTTTTAGAATATCTGGAAAGGTTTGGAGTTAAAGTGACTTGTTGAAGAGCAATGCAATAACAGGGGCTAAAGATCTGGAGTTTTTTTTGTAAATTAAAGTTGGTATCTCCTCAAGGGCACTTGGCTTGGTTTTAAGAGAAAGGATTATCTCATTAACATCAGTGGAATTTGCAGGCATTAGGTACAGAGACTGTGGATAGTTACCTGTAAGATAGTCCTGAACATCAGTGCTGGAAGATGGAATATCATTTGCAAGGGATGACCCAATGGAAGAGAAGAACCTATTGAACTCAATAGCAGTATCAGAGGCTGTAAGCTGATCATCGTTATTGGACAAGAGTATTGGTTTGTTATTTAAAATCTAATTTGATCCCAATATTTGTGAAGTTGTGCTCCATGTTTTCCTAATGTTGCCCATTGTTTTGGTAAATTTATCTTCGTAGTATTTAGTTTCGGCTCTTCTAATTAGTTTAGATAGCAATGACGAGTAATTCTTTGAAAATTCTTTGGAGACGATTCCTAACCTATACTTCTTCTCAAGGTCATGATTTTTTATTAATGGATTTAAGTATCCCCTTTGTAAGCCAAGGATTGTTTAGCCTTTTAGTTGTGACTTGTTTTGTTAGCATAGGACTGTGGGTGTTATAAAGGCTGAGAGTTTTTTGAAGAAAAGATTGCACTGCTAGTTTGATGTCCCTTATGTTACCTAATTCGGACTTCCAGTTGACATTAGCAGCAGCAGCTATAAAATTGCCTATAGCAGTTTCATTGTGCAGCCTAAAGCTTATCTCTCTTGTCTCTATAGGTGGTTTGTTAATGTTAATTAGGAGAAATGTGGGGTAATGGTCAGTAGTGCTATCGATGATTATCACTGAAGTAAGCGCAGAGGTTATGTTGGTCCAGATGTGATCAAGAGCCGTGGCAGTACTATCAGTGATTCTAGTAGGTCTAGTGATTAGGGGTATGAGGAAGCAGGAATTCATACAGTTGAGGAAGCTCAAGTTAGTCCCTGTTCCTGCATTTCCTGCAGCGTTTGAACGTCTGTTGGTCGACGGGGTAAGACCGTTGCCACGGACGAGAAAGGGAAACACCTACCTGATGACCATCATGTGTGCGGCGACAAGGTTCCCAGAAGCAGTCCCAATGCGATGCTTGACGTCAAAAGGTGTAGCCGGGCAGTTGCAGCGTTTTTTCTCTTGGGTGGAATGCCCAGAGAAATCCAGACAGACTGTGGGAGCGTATTCCAGTCAGAGTGGTTTAGACAGACCGTGTCGAATTGGAGAGTAACTCAGATTCGGTTGTCGCCCTACCAACCGCAGTCGCAAGGGGCGATCGAAAGGTTTCACTCCACACTGAACACTATTCTGAGTGTTCTGTGTGAAACAAGGAGCCGAGTGGGATGAGGCAGTGTACTGTGCATTGTTTGCTATACGGAACGCTGTAGTGGAGTCACAGGCTTTCTCACCGTTCCAACTGGTATATGGACATGAGGTACGGAGTCCTCTATCCATGCTGAGAGAGCAATGGGCGCCAGGAGTGACTGTGGGAACGGTCAGCGAATATGTGCAGAAATTTAAGGAGCGTCTCGCATTGGCGAAAGAGCTAGCAGGAAAGCATTTGAAGGAGGTGCAGCAAAAGATGTCAGAGTTGTACTACAAGAAAGCTATGCCAAGAGAGTTCCAGATTGGGTCCCAAGTTATGGTGTCACTGCCAGGGAAGAGACCGTGTGACCGAGTCACGATTTGAGGAGCCGTGTAAGGTGCTAAGGCGATTGGGTCCAGTAAGCTATGAAGTCAGCAAGCCGGACAGACCCCGCAAGACACAGGTGTGTCATATTGACCGTCTGAAGCCTTTCTTCCTTGAAGAAGGAGGAGCCGCCGTGCAAGACGGAACAATGCCATGAGAACTACAGCAGAAAGTGGTCTTATGCGTGCAGGTGAATCAAGAGATTCCAGCAGAGGAAGGAAAATGGTCGAGGGCGGACGGCACCCATCTCTCGTGAATTTGTTGACTTACTGCGGGGAACATGGGCCTCAGGGATAAGAGCCTCGTTGGACGTAGAATCACTGTTTACCAACGTACCTGAGGATGAAACAATCGGGATGATAGCGGACAGAGTGTATCGTGATACGGCCTGTACTCCTCTTGACATACCAGAAAACATTCTAAGGAAACTACTCCAAGCTTGTACTAAAGAGGCACCCTTCTTGAGCCCAGATGGGCACATGTATAAGCAAGTAGATGGGGTCGCCATGGGTTCTCCCCTAGGTGTCCTGTTTGCGAACTTCTACATGGGTACCATAGAGCAAAAAGTCTTAGTCGGCATGAACTTGAAACCGGCCATATACTGCAGGTATGTTGATGACATTTTTACACAGGTACCTGATGTCAGACATCTGCAGGAGCTGAAGGAGGCATTTGAGCAGAATACTGTGTTGCGTTTCACTTACGAGATGGAGAAGGATGGGAAGCTGCCCTTTCTAGATGTAACAGTCATGGAAAGGAGCGGTGGTTTCCACACTGCAGTCCACACTAAGGAAACAAATTGTTAATTGCCGGCTGGAAAGATATTGCAAATCAAATGCAATATCTTTCATAGACAACTGGGAACACTTCTATGGAAGAAATGAAATGTATGCTCGTGATGGGGTGCATCTATCGAGAGCTGGGGTTGTTGCTGTTGCGAACTCGTTGGAAGAAGTGGTTACAGGTGTTTGAATTTAAACTGTTAGTAGATAGAGGTATGGGAATTGATTTGGAGGAAGGAGATAATAAAAGTATGTGTTTGTGGGAGAAAGGAATTGGCAAAATGATCAGGGAAAGAGAAGGGCCTCAAAAAAACAATTCACTTAGGGTATATTACACTAACAGTAGAAGTCTAAGAAATAAAATTAACGAATTAAATGCTCTTGTCTGCACAGAAAAAATAGATATTATTGCACTTACCGAAACGTGGATGAATGTAGAAAATAGAGAACTATTAGCTGAATATCAAATAAATGGATTTAAACTATTTCACACAGATAGATATATTAGACGAGGAGGGGGAGTAGCCATATATGTTAGGGACAATTTGAAATGTAGTCTCAAAGAGGGAATCAAAACTGAGCCACACTCAGAAACTATTTGGATAGAATTATACGAAAAATCAAATAATATTATAATAGGAGTTATATATAGGCCACCAAATTTAGACAGAATGGAAGCAAAGCATCTATGGGATGAAATATCTAGGGCATCTAGATCTAACAGTATTTACGTCATGGGTGACTTTAATTTTAGTGGAATAAACTGGTTGAACAAAACAGGGAATAGTGAAGCAGAAGATTTTCTAGAATTAATTGACGATTGCTTTCTTACGCAACACATTAAGGAACCAACACGGGAAAATAATATTTTAGATTTAGTGTTAACTAACAGGGAAACACAAATTAATGACATCGAAATAGGGAGTGAGCTAGGGAACAGTGATCACAAAGAAATCAGATTTAGCATAGAATGGAATAGACCTGTAGGAGAAATTTCTGTTAAAGTGCCAGATTTTCGAAAAGCTGATTTTAATAGCCTAAGAAATTCTTTGGGTCAAATTGATTGGAAAGTCTTGGGTATGGGGTGGGGGCTGGTCTTGGAGCGAGACATGAACCCAGCGATAGGTGACGTAAATGGGGATTTCGATGTGGATTCAATATATAACTTATTTAAGAACATTCTAAACAAAGCACAGGAACGTAGTATACCATACAAATTGAATAGATTGAATACTAATGACCCAAAGTGGATAACAAAGAATTTGAAGAACCTTATAGGTAAAAAGAGAGCTTGGTACAAAAGGATTAAAATGGGGAGGTCACTTTAGAACAGGAATTCGTACAACTGATTAGAAATGTTAAAAAAGAGATAAGGAAAGCAAAAAGAAACTATGAAGTTCGTATAGCAAGGCAAGCAAAGACAAATCCTAAAGGGTTTTTTCAGTTATATCGTACTAAGACTAGGGAAAGGATAGGTTCATTAAAAACTGAGACAGGTCAAATAACAGATAGTGATGAAGAGATGAGTAGTATTTTTAATAAATATTTTGTATCTGTATTTACTAAAGAGGAACTTAACAATATGCCTTCAGCCGAACACGTCTATGTGGGTGGGGACGAGGACAGGTTGACGAGTTAAGCAGTTACCAGGGAGGATGTTCTTAAACAAATAGTAAAACTCAAACCAAACAAATCCCCAAGGCCGGATGAAGTGTTTGCCAGGGTGCTTAAAGAATGCAAAGAGGAGCTTTGTGACCCACTGTCAACCATATTTAATAAATCAATAGAGTCAGGCAGAGTGCCAGAGTTTTGGAAAGTTGCTAATGTGATACCAGTTTTTAAGAAAAGAGATAGATCACTTGCGTCTAACTATCGACCAATTAGCCTAACGTCTATTGTGGGAAAGTTACTCGAATCTATAATAGCAAATAAAATTCGTCTTCATCTTGAAAAACATAAATTAATAATTGAGTCGCAACATGGTTTTATAATGGCCGTTCATGTTTAACAAATTTGTTATCTTTTTATTCTAGCATAGTTGAGGCAGTTGATAGTGGTAAGGATTGTGATGTTGTGTACCTTGACTTTAGCAAAGCTTTTGATACAGTGCCACATGAAAGACTGATTAAAAAGATAGAGTCTCATGGTATTGGGGGTGCTATATTAAGCTGGATTAGGGCATGGCTATACCAAAGGAAACAGAGAGTTAGTATAAATGGAGTCAAGTCAGAGTGGGAAAATGTTGTAAGTGGAGTGCCTCAAGGCTCTGTCCTTGGACCTCTTTTGTTTATAATATATATAAATGATTTAGATTCAGGTTTGAGTAGCAACATTTGCAAATTTGCCGATGATACGAAAATCGGTAGGGAAATTAATTCGGAGGAGGACTCACTATCACTTCAAGTTGATCTAGATAGGGTTTTGAAATGGTCAAAGGATTGGCAGATGCAGTTTAATGCTGATAAATGTAAAGTTCTGAGGTTAGGTAATGATGATAGAGTTACAAGATACGAGCAAGATGGTGTTGAGATTGCGAAGTCGGATTGCGAAAGGGATCTAGGAGTTATGATTAGTAAGAATTTAAAACAAAAGGATCAATGCATAAATGTTCGTAATAAGGCAAATCGGACACTTGGATTTATTAATCGCAGCGTTAGTAACAAGACACCTGGTGTGGTTCTCAAGCTATATCTTGCTCTAGTTAGGCCCCATTTAGATTTTGCAGTTCAGTTTTGGTCGCCATATTATAGAATGGATATAAATTCACTTGAACGTGTCCAGCGTAGGATGACTAAGTTAATTCCCCAAATTAGAAATCTTTCATATGAAGAAAGACTAACAAAGCTTAATTTGCATTCACTGGAAAGGCGAAGAGTTAGGGGTGACATGATAGAGGTTTACAAGTGGGTGAATGGACATAACAAAGGGGATATTAATAGGGTATTAAAAGTATCAACACAAGACAGAACAAGAAACAATGGGTTTAAATTGGACAAGTTTAGATTTAGGAAAGACTTGGGTAAATACTGGTTCAGTAACAGGGTTGTTGATTTGTGGAACCAATTGCCGCGTAACATTGTGGAGGTGGGTCCCTCGATTGTTTCAAGCATGGGTTGGACATGTATATGAATGGGATTGGGTGGTTATAAATAGGAGCTGCCTCGTATGGGCTAATAGGCCTTCTGCAGTTGCCTTTGTTCTTATGTTCTGATAAATGTAAAGTTCTGAGGCTAGGTAATAATGATAGAGTTACAAGATACGAGCTAGATGGTGTTGAGATTGCGAAGTCGGATTGCGAAAGGGATCTGGGAGTTATGATTAGTAAGAATTTAAAACAAAAGGATCAATGCATGAATGTTCGTAATAAGGCGAATAGGACACTGAGATTTATTAATCGAAGCGTTAGTAACAAGACACCTGGTGTGGTTCTTAAGCTATATCTTGCGCTGGTTAGGCCCCATTTAGATTTTGCAGTTCAGTTTTGGTCGCCATATTATTGAATGGATATAAATTCACTTGAACGTGTCCAGCGTAGGATGACTAAGTTAATTCCCCAAATTATAAATCTTTCATATGAAGAAAGATTAACAAAGCTTAAGTTGCATTCACTGGAAAGGCGAAGAGTTAAGGGTGACATGATAGAGGTTTACAAGTGGGTGAATGGACATAACAAACGGGATATTAATAGGGTATTAAAAGTATCAACACAAGACAGAACACGAAACAATGGGTATAAATTGGATAAGTTTAGTTTTAGGAAAGACTTGGGTAAATACTGGTTCAGTAACAGGGTTGTTGATTTCTGGAACCTTCTGCATAGGCCTTCTGCATAGGCCTTCTGCAGTTGCCTTTGTTCTTATGTTCTTAAACAAATCCCCAGGGCCGGATGAAGTGTTTGCCAGGGTGCTTAAAGAATGCAAAGAGGAGCTTTCCGAGCCACTGTCTACCATATTTAATAAATCAATAGAGTCAGGCAGAGTGCCATAGTCATGGAAGGCAGCTAATGTGGTACCAATTTTTAAGAAAGGAGATAGATCACTTGTGTCAATTTTTCGGCCAATTATCCCAACGTCTATTGTGGGAAAGTTACTTGAATCAATAACTGCAAATACAATTCGTCTCCATCTTGAAAAACATAAACTAATAAATGAGTCGCAACATGGTTTTACAAATGGCCGTTCATGTTTAACAAATTTGCTAACTTTTTATTCCAGCATAGTTGAGGCAGTTTATAGTGGTAAGGATTGTGATGTTGTGTACCTTGACTTTAGCAAAGCTTTTGATACAGTGCCACATGAAAGATTAATTAAAAAAATAGAAGCTCATGGTATTGGGGGTGCTATATTAACTTGGATTAGGGCATGGCTATTCCAAAGGAAACAGAGAGTTAGTATAAATGGGGTTAAGTCAGAGTGGGATAAAGTTGTTAGTGGAGTACCTCAGGGCTCTGTCCTGGTACCTCTGTTGTTTATAATATATATAAATGATTTAGATTCTGGTTTGAGTAGCAACATTTGCAAATTTGCCGATGATACGAAAATCGGTAGGGAAATTAATTCGGAGGAGGACTCACTATCACTTCAAGTTGATCTAGATAGGGTTTTGAAATGGTCAAAGGATTGGCAAATGCAGTTTAATGCTGATAAATGTAAAGTTCTGAGGCTAGGTAATGATGGTAGAGTTACAAGATACGAGCTAGATGGTGTTGAGATTGCGAAGTCGGATTGCGAAAGGGATCTGGGAGTTATGATTAGTAAGAATTTAAAACAAAAGGATCAATGCATGAATGTTCATAATAAGGCGAATAGGACACTGGGATTTATTAATCGAAGCGTTAGTAACAAGACACTTGGTGTGGTTCTTAAGCTATATCTTGCGCTGGTTAGGCCCCATTTAGATTATGCAGTTCAGTTTTGGTCGCCATATTATTGAATGGATATAAATTCACTTGAACGTGTCCAGCGTAGGATGACTAAGTTAATTCCCCAAATTAGAAATTTTTCATATGAAGAAAGATTAACAAAGCTTAAGTTGCATTCACTGGAAAGGCGAAGAGTTAGGGGTGACATGATAGAGGTTTACAAGTGGGTGAATGGACATAACAAAGCGGATATTAATAGGGTATTAAAAGTATCAACACAAGACAGAACACGAAACAATGGGTATAAATTGGATAAGTTTAGTTTTAGGAAAGACTTGGGTAAATACTGGTTCAGTAACAGGGGTGTTGATTTGTGGAACCAATTGCCGTGTAACGTGGTGGATGTGGGGTCCCTCGATTGTTTCAAGCGCGGGTTGGACAAGTATATGAGTGGGATTGGGTGGTTATAGATAGGAGCTGCCTCGTATGGGCCAATAGGCCTTCTGCAGTTGCCTTTGTTCTTATGTTCTTAAACAAATCCCCAGGGCCGGATGAAGTGTTTGCCAGGGTGCTTAAAGAATGCAAAGAGGAGCTTTCCGAGCCACTGTCTACCATATTTAATAAATCAATAGAGTCAGGCAGAGTGCCACAGTCATGGAAGGCAGCTAATGTGCCTAATGTGCTGTGTGCAGAACAATATTGCTGTGGGTATGGTTTGTTATCGGTTAGCACGATTACGTACACACACACACAGAATGGATGAGAATTATAGGTATGAGTACATTTCTCTGTACGTGGCTAGGTATGGCGTGATGCCGAAGGCTTCAACTACCGTTCCCATGTCAATCTTTACCATGCAAGCTGATGGAGAAGATTGTGCAAAAAAAGCTAGTGGAACATATGGAGTGAAAAAAAAAGCTGGAGATGCAGGCTGGAGTAAAAGGGAAGGTACTCCATTGGATAAAGGAGTACCTAAGCAACAGGAGACAACGAGTCAGTGTGAGGGGTGAGGTCTCAGATTGGCGAGACGTTACAAGTGGAATCCCGCAGGGGTCAGTCCTTGGACCTATACTGTTTCTGATATGTGTAAATGATCTCCCAGAGGGTATTGAATCGTTTCTCTCAATGTTTGCCGATGATGCAAAAATTATGAGGAGGATTGAAACAGAGGATGATAGTAGGAGGCTACAAGATGACCTAGACAGACTTAGTGAATGGTCCAACATATGGCTGTTGATGTTCAACCCGAGTAAATGCAAAGTAATGAAACTAGGCAGTGAAAACAGGAGGCCAGACACAGGATACAGAATAGGAGATGAAGCACTTAATGAAACGAACAGAGAGAAAGATCTAGGAGTTGATATCACACCAAACCTGTCTCCTGAAGCCCACATATAAAGAATAACGTCTGCGGCGTATGCGAGGCTGGCTAACATCAGAACAGCGTTCAGGAACCTTTGTAAGGAATCATTCAGAATCTTGTACACCACATATGTAATACCAATTCTGGAGTATGCGGCCCCAGCATGGAGCCCGTACCTTGTCAAGCACAAGACGAAGCTGGAAAAAGTCCAAAGGTATGCTACTAGACTAGTCCCAGAACTAAGAGGTATGAGTTACGAGGAAAGGCTGTGAAAAATGCATCTTACGACACTGGAAGACGGAAGAGTAAAGGGAGACATGATCACAACCTCCAAAATCCTCAGGGGAATCGACCGGGTAAAAATGTTAAACTATTCAACACTGGAGGGACGCGAACAAGGGGACACAGATAGAAACTAAGTACCCACATGAGCCACAGGGACGTTAGAAGGAACTTTTTCAATGTCTGAGCAGTTAACGGATGGAATGCATTAGGCAGTGATGTGGTGGAGGCTGAATCTATACACAGTTTTAAATGTAGATATGATAGAGCCCAGTAGGCTCAGGAATCTGTATACCAGTTGAGAGGCGGGACCAAAGAGCCAAAGCTCAACCCCCGCAAGCACAAATAGGTGAGTACACACACACACACAGAATGGATGAGAATTATAGGCATGAGTACATTTCTCTGTACGTGGCTAGTATGGCGTGCTGCCGAAGGCTTCAGCTACCTTTCCAATGTCAATCTTTACCATGCAAGCTAATGGAGAAGATTGTGCGGAGAAAGCTAGTGGAACATATGGAGTGAAAGAACTTTGTAACGCAGCATCAACATGCTCTCAGGGATGGCAAGTCCTGCTTCACAGGATTAATTGAATTCTACGACCAGACAACAAAAAGCAGGCAAGAAAGAGAAGGGTGGGCAGACTGCATATTTTTGGATTGTCAGAAAGCCTTTGATACAGTGCCACACAAGAGGCTAGTGAAAAAACTGGAGATGCAGGCAGGAGTGAAAGGGAAGGTTCTCCATTGGATAAGGGAGTACCTAAGCAACAGACGACAGAGAGCCACTGTGTGGGGCGAGGTCTCAGACTGGGGAGACGTCACCAATGGAGTCCCGCAGGGTTCAGTCCTTGGACCTATGCTGTTTCATATGTAAATGATCTACCAGAGGGCATAGAATCGTTCCTCTCACTGTTTGCTGATGATGCAAAAATTATGAGGAGGATTAAAACAGAGGATGATAGTAGGAGGCTTCAAGATTACCTAGATAGACTGAGTGAATGGTCCAACAAATGGGTGTTGAAGTTCAACCCGAGTAAATGCAAGGTAATGAAAGTAAGCGGTGGAAACAGGAGACCAGATACAGGATACAAAATAGATGAAGTACTTCATGAAACGGACAGAGAAAAAGATCTAGGAGTTGATATCACACCAAACCTGTCTCCTGAAGCCCACATAAAAAGAATTACATCTGCAACATATGCGAGGCTGGGTAGCATCAGAACAGTCTTCAGGGACCTGTGTAAGGAATCATTCAAAACCATGTATACATCATATATAAGACCAATCCTGGAGTATGCGGCCCCAGCATGGAGACCGTACCTTGTTAAGCTCAAGACGAAGCATGAAAAAGTTCAGAGGTATGCCACTAGGCTAGTCCCAGAACTAAGAGGCATGAGTTACAAGGAAAGACTGCGGGAAATGCACCTCACGACACTGGAAGACAGAAGAGTAAGGGGGAGACATGATCACTACCTACAAAATTCCCAGGGGAATTGACAGGGAAGATAAGGATGAACTGCTTAACATGGGTGGTACGCGAACAAGGGGACACAGCTGGAAACTGAATACCCAAATGAGTCACAGGGACGTTAGAAAGACCTTTTTCAGTGTCAGAGTAGTTAACAAGTGGAATGCATTAGGCAGTGATGAGGTGGAAGCTGACTCCATACACAGCTTCAAAAGTAGATATGATGGAGCCCAGTAAGCTCAGGAACCTGTACATCATTTGATTGACAGTTGAGAGGCAGGACTAAAGAGCCAGAGCTCAACCCCCGCGAACCCAACTAGGTGAGTACAACTTGGTGAGTACACACACACACACACACACACACACACACACACACACACACACACACACACACACACACACACACACACACACACACACAAGAAGCTGGTACATAAGCTGGAGAGACAGGCAGGTGTAGCAGGTAAGGTGCTCCAGAGGATAAGGGAGTACCTAAGCAATAGGAAGCAGAGAGTTACAGTGAGGGGTGAGACCTCAGATTGGTGTGAAGTCACCAGTGGAGTCCCACAGGGCTCTGTACTCGGTCCTATCTTGTTTCTGATATATGTAAATGATCTCCCGGAGGGTATAGATTAATTTCTCTCAATGTTTGCTGACGATGCCAAAATTATGAGAAGGATTAAGACAGAGGAGGACTGCTTGAGGCTTCAAGAAGACCTAGACAAGCTGAAGGAATGATCGAACAAATGGTTGTTAGAGTTTAACCCAAGAAACTGTAATGTAATGAAGATAGGTGTAGGGAGCAGGAGGCCAAATACTAGGTATCATCTGGGAGATGAAATTCTTCAACAGTCAGAGAGAGAAAGACCTGGGGGTTGATATCATGTCAGACCTGTTGACTGCAGCCCATATCAAGAGGATAACATCAGCGGCATATGCCAGGCTGGCCAACATAAGAACAGCATTCTGAAACTTGTGTAAAGAATCATTCAAAACTTTGTATACCACATATGTCAGGCCAATCCTGGAGTATGCAGCCCCAGCATGGAGTCCATATCTATTCAAGGATAAGACTAAAATGGAAAAGATTCAAAGGTTTGCCACCAGACTAGTACCCGAGCTGAGAGGTATGAGCTACGAGGAGAGAATACGGGAATTAAACCTTACTTTGCTGGAAGAAAGAAGAGTTAGGGGGAACATGATCACCACATTCAAGATTCTCAAGGGAATTGGTGGGGTAGATAAAGACAGGATATTTAACACAAGGGGCACATGCACTAGGGGACACAGGTGGAAACTGAGTGCCCCAATGAGCCACAGAGATATTAGAAAGAACTTTTTTAGTGTCAGTGAGTAGACAAATGGAATGCATTTAGAAGTGATGTTATGGAGGCTAGTAGGGGTTTCAGTGCCAGATAGAGCCAGCTATGTACGTCGATCAGATAAGAAAATCAAAAGCGAAGTGCCAGATAGAGCCACTCCATATTAGGTCATCAGAGGTGGGTGTGGCAGCAGTCAAAAAAACAGTGAAGATAGGTATCTATTATGTACTGCTGTGATCATGTTCTTTATACAGTAAAGTATGGCGATATATCTTAGTATAAAATGTATATATTTGTATAATAAACACACAGGTGAGTGCCAGTTACACCCAATCCCTCTATGGGCAGGTGTAAAAACAGGTTCCTCTCAGTAGGGTGGTCCCCCCCATCTACCCCTCCTCGTACCTGACGGCCTTGACTGTACTTAAGAGGTCCATACCCAGCTGGGTTTTTCTTTTGTCTGCTGCTGCCACATCCCCCCCCCCTCAGTTACTATACAGCCTAGGACCTTATATAAGAGTATTTAAGGAGTATTTAATTATAAATCTCCTCAGGGGTTAAAAAAACATCAAATAATTTATTAATGCATTTATTAGGTAAAAACCACAAACAATGTATAAGAAGTTAATTATGATAGTTAATAATTGTAGTTATGGGTCCCCCTCTTATTCCTCACCCCCCTCCACCTCCTCACTCCCCTCCACCTCCTCATCCTCATCTGAGTAGAATTCTGACGTCTCTTCGTCAGTGATGAGTGGGGGAAGGTCTTGACCCCCATCCTCCTCTCTTGGGGGTGGGGGGGTGAGTTGGGTGGTCGCCTTTTGGCTAAGTTTCCTTCTCCCCTGCATCTGAAGTGTCCTGGAAAGAGATGGGAGAAATAATTTATAGTGATTAAAGGTTTTTATAGGATTATATCTTTTATTAGAAAAATATTCTATTTCCTCTAAGAACAGCTAGTACATACCTCTCCCCCTGCAGGAGCGACCTTGTGTCCTCTACAGCAGGCATCGTCAATTAGGCTACGTAACAGCATCTTGTTTGGGGCAGACCCCCCACGTAGAATTACTACTCTACAAATGTGGACGGGCCCTAAGAACTGTACTGAAGAAAAATAAAGAGGCAATAATAGAGGATATACAAACTTTTTATTGTGGGAATAAAATAAAAATAAAATAAATCTATTACCAGAAGGTGAGGGCAATACTAACCAGATCTTTCAAGGACTTCAATCTTCTCTGTGGGTGTTTTTGGAGAGACACCTTCCATTTTGTAGGAGGAGGTTGACGGTCTTCCGAGGAGGTTGTGGGGTGAGAGGGGTTTTTATAGGGGGTAATCCCCACCCCCCCTTTGTTAGGTAGGTTGCCTAGCTAACAAAAATATTCTAAATACCACCTATAAGAACCAAGCCCTACACCTCTACAAAATGTCCTAACACAGTGATGTTTCATAGGAAAATATCGTCTCGCAAAAGCAAGGGCTCGTTTATCGTTTAATTTTAAAGTAACACTGGAAAATACATTATGTACGTAATGTACTGTCGAAGGCAAGCCCAGGTGGCTTATTCTGTGAGCAAACATGATGCAATATAGCCCGCAGGCAAGAGTAAAATCACTCTGGAGCACATTCCAAACATCTCTGTTATTTTGTTAGTTTTAATAAATCCCTTAAAATAATGACCATAAGTAACCGGTGACATTGCATAACTATCAAAAAAAACATTCGATGTTTAACTTTATCATCATAAATGCCTACTCAACGTCCCATAGTTATTCTACTGTGAGATGGTAAAATATTAGTTATAAGGACTATAGGTTTTCTTGATGAGATTTTTAAATGTTCTATCTCGTCATTATATTATAACAATTATATTATATTATAACAGCATTATAACAACCTAGGTAGAGCACACAATCCCCTAGATTATTTTTTAAATTAATATTTATATCATAACAATTCATTATGTTTTTAAGCCTGCACGTCGCATAGAACAGTTCTCTGTCCGTCGATGGATAGTATCCCGGTCGTTTCCCCAAACAGTAAAACCAGTCTGTTATATGTAACACCACCACCAAATTCAAGCTCCATACGCAGGTTGCCAGATTTCTCCACAGGTTATCTTGAGATGATTTTGGGGCTTTTAGTGTCCCCGCGGCCCGGTCCTCGGCCAGGCCCCCACCCCCCGGAAGCAGCCCGTGACAGCGGACTAACACCCAGGTACCTATTTTACTGCTAGGTAACAGGGGCATAGGGTGAAAGAAACTCTGCCCATTGTTTCTCGCCGGGGCCTGGGATCGAACCCAGGATCACAAGTCCAGCGTGCTGTCTGCTCGGCCAACCGGCTCCCTAGGGAGGGAGGGAAGGAGGGATTCCAGGTAGGGAATCCTTCGTTTGAATGGTGCTTAAGTCAAAGGCGAATATTGATCTTCCCTTATTAAAAGTGTCATAGCCCAGTAGTGAATCACGCTCTAAGCCTAATGTCTTCAAAGTTTTGTAATAAAGGCGAGAATAATGGTTGTCGAAATCTCCAATTCAGTAAATTGCATTATTGTTCAAATACATGGCGATAATTTTTAGCTTTGCATTTTCAAAATATAATCCATTACCTTGGTGAAGACCGGCATAATAATTCATTGGAACAATTACCATACATATATTGTGTGGAATTACTTGCGCCCAAGGCTGATCAATCAAGAGACTAGTTTGATTCCCCGCTAGGACATATGTTTTAGAAATGGTTCTATTAAAAGTTTAACTTATGGGGTCAGGGGATGCTAACAGTGAGCTGTTTAAGGCCAGGTAAGCACTTGGGTAGGGGAACACCCGTGTGACCCATACCTTAGCATAATACATTTTCATGCGATATTTAGAGCCATCGGTCACGCTTGTATTTAGCACCCAAACATGAGGAGAGAGCTCCAATCTTAGACGTACATCTTGTGACGGGAAAGTGTAGGAGTGTAGATGTTCGGCAGTCCTCCAATGGCAGGTGTCAATGTCTAGTCACACTTACAAAAAAAAGATAGACTGCTTGTCTGTTTATCTGTTGTAAAGTAAGGGGAGACACACAAAACACATAGTATGAACAATGAAACTTTAATTAATATAGAAAACAAATTATAAACAAAGACAATCCCTTGGCTATGTACAGTGCAAATAAACAAGTCAAAAACAATATAACATAAATGAATAATAGGGATGAAGATACTCTACAATAACATAAATACACAGTGAAAAATAATCAGGTGCTGAGAATATGACGCTAGCTGAGAAACATCCACCTGATACACAGCGTATATCAGTTAGTTGTTCACTGCTTGAGAGCACAAGGATATTCTGACTTCAATGGCTGGTTCAAGCCCAGACATCGATTCAGGTAGAGAGCGCTGAGGTGCAGAAGTGCAGGGGTGCAGTCAGCGAGTCACCAATCAGGAGCAGGCAGGCTGGGAAGGGTAGTTGGCTGGTTGATGACGAGCCGGCGTGGAGGGAGTGTGGAGTAGGGAGTGAGTCTTGGGTACATTTGCCTCCTGGTTAAAACGTTTTGTGCTACTGGTAGACGTACCTTGAAGGTAGCATCTTATTGTTGTATAATATACGTAACCTGATGCAGAGAAGAGCAGGCTCAATCTCTCTTGAAAGAGATTATCGTCACAACTCTCCCCCGAAGCCTGCGCTTACAGGTGAAGTTACGTCTTCAGGTGGTAGAGTGGTAGGTGGAGCTGTCTCTACCTCATAGACTCTGGAGCTGGCGTCTGCTATGATGTTGTCAGAACCTTTGATGTAGAAAAGCTCCAGGTTGAAATTCTGCAGATATAAAGCCCATCGTAGAAGTCGTTGATTGTTGAATTGGGCTTGCTGCAAGAAGCGTAGGGGATTGTGGTCCGAGTAGATGGTGGTAGACCGAGCTCCTTGCAGGTATGATTCAAAGTGTTGTAAATTCAGGACAATGGAGAGTAGCTCCTTTTCGATAGTGCTGTAATTCTTCTGGTGTGGTTTTAACTTGTAGCTGTAGTAGCTAACAGGTAGAACCTCCTCGTCTCGTTGTTGCATCAGGACACCTCCGATGCCGGTACCACTGGCGTCGACATGGAGGATGGAGGATGAAAGGCTTCGTGATATCTGGCGAGGCGAGAATAGGATTAGAACAGAGCATGGATTTAAGTTGTTCAAAAGCAATGGTTTCCTGAATGGTCCAATGATACCATTGCTTGGGGCTGGTTAAAGTGATCAATGGTGTCGCCACCGTACAAAAATTTTTCGCAAACCTACGGTAGTAGGAGGCAAGACCAAGGAAGCGCAGGAGCTGCTTCCTGGTGGTAGGCTGTTGGTAATGCTGGATGGCTTGGGTATGTATGTTTAACGGAGCTATGCTGCCACTCCCTATCTCATGACCAAGATAACGCACTTTACCTTTAGCAAAGTTAGACTTGCCCAAGTTGATGGTGAGGCCGGCTGTCAGGAGCTTGGCAAACAATCGTTGCAGCTGGAGCAGATGTTCGCTCCAGGTGTTAGTTGCCACAACGATATCATCCAAGTAGGCGTAGGTGTTATCTAAGCCCTGGATGACGCGGTTGACAGCTCGCTGGAAGGTGGCCGGGGCATTACATAGTCCAAATGGAGGGCGTTCGTATCTGTAAAGGCCAAAGGGAGTGGTAAAGGCAGATATTTCCTTAGCTTGCTCCGTCAAACATACTTGGTAGTATCCCTTGAGTAAGTCTAGCTTTGATAGATACCGAGCATTACCAATGGCATCAAGGATGTCATCTATTCTAGGTAATGGATAAACATCCTTGATAGTCACAAGATTCAATTTCCAGTAGTCGGTACACAACCTCACTTTACCGTGCGGTTTCGGCACCAAGATGCAGGGTGAGGCCCAAGGGGACTCACAAGGGGTGGCCAGCCCATGATCCAGGAGGTACTGTACTTCAGCACGCATAACTTCCTTTTTGCTTGGGCTGATTCAGAAAGGTTGACGAATCGGCCGGGTGTCAGGGAGTAGCTGGATGTCGTGCTGAACCACATTACACTCCTGTGGATCATCACTGAACAACTTCTGATGTTCCTTGAAGATTCTGATGAGAGGAGCACTATTACTATCCTGTAAATAGGTATGAAGATCATTAAGAATTTCCGAGTTGGAAGGCACTGACTCAGTGTTAGTGCTTTCGGGAGGAGAAGCAGGGAAGGTCTCACTGTGGAGGTATGGACCTTTAAAGGTGGATAATGATACCAACACATTAGGGGGAGTACCTTGATACTGCTTCAGGAGGTTGACGTGGCACAACTGGTTCTTCCGCCGCCTATCTGGAGTCTCAAGAACGTAGTTGTGATTGTTTCTGCACTCCTTGATGCGGTAAGGTCCTGAAAACTTGTTTTGCAATGGAGAACCTGAGATAGGAAAATATGCCAACACGAAGTCTCCTGGTTTAAATTTCCTTAATTTGCTGCGTTGGTCAAAATGAGTCTTCATCCTCTCCTGGGCTTTCAATAGATTGTCATTAGCAAATTTACGTACTCTCTCTAGAATGTGTTTTAAGTTTTGAAGAAACTGAGGCTCATTCTGAGGGTCACTGAAGGTGGCATTACGTAGAGAATCTTTGAAAGCTTTAAGAGGAGTACGGCACTTACGTCCGTAGAGCATCTCATAAGGAGATACTCCTAGAGACTCATTAGGGAGACTTCTGAAAATGCACATAATGAGGTCAAGTTGTTTATCCCAGTCCTTCAAGATTTCATTGCAAAATTTCTTTAGGAGTGCTTTCATAGTCTGATGACTACGTTCAAGAGAACCCTGTGAAGCAGGATGATAGGGGCTGGACAGTACCTGTGTGATGTTGAACTCCTCCAGTGTCTTCTTGAAGAGATCACTGGTGAAGTTGGTGCCACAGTCACTTTGAACCTCTCTTGGAAATCCATACTGGGTGAAGATCTTCAATAGCTGTTTCGCCACAGTAGCAGCCGTAATGTTCTTTACTGGAACTGCTATGGGGAATCTGGTGGTAGGACACAGGATAGTTAGTATATAGGCGTTGCCAGAACTGGTCCGGGGTAAAGGACCAACACAGTCTATGATGAGTCTGTGGAAAGGTTCTTCAGGCACCTGGATCGGAGTCAAGGGGGCCTGGGGAATAGAAATGTTAGGTTTACCTGCCATCTAACATGTATGACACTGTTGCACATAACTTTTGACGTCTTTAACCATACCTGGCCAGTAGTAGTCTTGTCTGATTCCATGGTAGGTTTTGTTAAAACCGTAGTGAGAAAGAGCTCCGTGGGCCAGGTGTAGAATATCGGGCCGTAAGCTGGTGGGAACCACTAGTTGTTCGACATTTGCCCAATCGTCGTCCTACTTCAGCTTGCTGGGTCTGTACCTGCGGTAGAGCAACTGATTCTCTAGGAAGAACCCAGGGATACTGTCAGGTTGAGTCTCAGCCTGGAAGAATAATGGTGTTAATGATAGATCTTCCCTCTGTAACTTACGGAACTCCAAACTAGTAAGATTAGGAGGTAGATTCTGATGGTCTTGAGGGACAGCGGTAGCAGTAGAGTCAGCTGGTTGCGGTCGTGCAGCTTGTGCATGGGTGGTCACCAAAACCGGAGGACTGTCTCATGACTCCAACCGGAGTCATGAGACAGTGACGTGTAGCAGTTAGTGATGCTCAGTGTGTTGTGTCACTGTTGTCCCTGAGTCATGAGACAGTGACGTGTAGCAGTTAGTGATGCACAGTGTCTTGTGTCACTGTTGTCCCTGAGTCATGAGACAGTGACGTGTAGCAGTTAGTGATGCTCAGTGTCTTGTGTCACTGTTGTCCCTGAGTCATGAGACAGTGACGTGTAGCAGTTAGTGATGCTCAGTGTCTTGTGTCACTGTTGTCCCTGAGTCATGAGACAGTGACGTGTAGCAGTTAGTGATGCTCAGTGTCTTGTGTCACTGTTGTCCCTGAGTCATGAGACAGTGACGTGTAGCAGTTAGTGATGCTCAGTGTGTTGTGTCACTGTTGTCCCTGAGTCATGAGACAGTGACGTGTAGCAGTTAGTGATGCTCAGTGTGTTGTGTCACTGTTGTCCCTGAGTCATGAGACAGTGACGTGTAGCAGTTAGTGATGCTCAGTGTGTTGTGTCACTGTTGTCCCTGAGTCATGAGACAGTGACGTGTAGCAGTTAGTGATGCACAGTGTCTTGTGTCACTGTTGTCCCTGAGTCATGAGACAGTGACGTGTAGCAGTTAGTGATGCACAGTGTCTTGTGTCACTGTTGTCCCTGAGTCATGAGACAGTGACGTGTAGCAGTTAGTGATGCTCAGTGTCTTGTGTCACTGTTGTCCCTGAGTCATGAGACAGTGACGTGTAGCAGTTAGTGATGCACAGTGTGTTGTGTCACTGTTGTCCCTGAGTCATGAGACAGTGACGTGTAGCAGTTAGTGATGCACATTGTCTTGTGTCACTGTTGTCCCTGAGTCATGAGACAGTGACGTGTAGCAGTTAGTGATGCACAGTGTGTTGTGTCACTGTTGTCCCTGAGTCATGAGACAGTGACGTGTAGCAGTTAGTGATGCACAGTGTCTTGTGTCACTGTTGTCCCTGAGTCATGAGACAGTGACGTGTAGCAGTTAGTGATGCTCAGTGTCTTGTGTCACTGTTGTCCCTGAGTCATGAGACAGTGACGTGTAGCAGTTAGTGATGCTCAGTGTCTTGTGTCACTGTTGTCCCTGAGTCATGAGACAGTGACGTGTAGCAGTTAGTGATGCACAGTGTCTTGTGTCACTGTTGTCCCTGAGTCATGAGACAGTGACGTGTAGCAGTTAGTGATGCACAGTGTCTTGTGTCACTGTTGTCCCTGAGTCATGAGACAGTGACGTGTGGCAGTTAGTGATGCACAGTGTCTTGTGTCACTGTTGTCCCTGAGTCATGAGACAGTGACGTGTGGCAGTTAGTGATGATCAGTGTCTTGTGTCACTGTTGTCTCCTTGTATAGCGTAGATACGTTGATATACTTACGATCGACAGTCTTGTGTAGTGTGTGGTGAGGTTGTTGTGGTGATGATCGACAGTTATATAGTGTGTTGTGACTTTGTTAAAGTTATTCTCGACAATCTTGCATAGTACAATGACGTTGTTGTGGTGATGGTCGACAATCTTTTATAGTGTGTGGTGACGTTGTTGTGATGAAGGTCGACAGTCATGTGTATAGTGTGTGGTGACGTTGTTGTGGTGAAGGTCGACAGTCATGTGTATTGTGTGGAAACGTTGTTGTGGCGATGGTCGACAGTCTTGTATAGTGTGTACTCACGTAATTGTACTCACTTAATTGTGCTTGCGGGTTTTGAGCTCTGGCTCTTTGGTCCCGCCTGTCAACCGTCAGTCAACAGGTGTACAGGTTCCTGAGCCTATTGGGCTCTATCATATCTACACTTGAAACTGTGTATGGAGTCAGCCTCCACCACATCACTTCCTAATGCATTCCATTTGTCAACCACTCTGGCACTAAAAACGTTCTTTCTAATATCTCTGTGGCTCATTTCGGCACTCAGTTTCCACCTGTGTCCCCTTGTGCGTGTGCCCCTTGTGTTAAAATGCCTGTCTCTATCTAGACTATAAACTTCATTGAGAATCTTGAATGTGGTGATCATGTCCACCCTAATTCTTCCGTCCTCCAGCGAAGTGAGGTTGAATTCCCGGTGTCTCTCATCGTAGCTCATATCTCTCAGTTCGGTTACTAGTCTGGTGACAAACCTTTGAACCTTTTCCAGTTTAGTCTTATCCTTGTCTAGATATGGACTCCATGCTGAGGCTACATACTCCAGGATTTACCTGACATATGTGGTATACAAAGTTCTGAGTGATTCCTTACACAAGTTTCTGAATGTCATTCTTATGTTGGCCAGCCTTGCATATGCCGCTGATGTTATCCTCTTGATATGGGCTGCAGGGGACAGGTCTGGCGTGATATCAACCCACAAGTCTTTTTTCTCTCTCTGACTTTTGAGGAATTTCATTTCCCAGATGATACCTTGTATCTGGCCTCCTGCTCCCTACACCTATCTCCAATTACATTACATTTTCTTGGGTTAAACTCTAAAATCATTTGTTCGACCATTCCTTCAGCTTGTCTAGGTCTTCTTGAAACCTCAAGCAGTCCTCCTCTGTCTTAATCCTTCTCATAATTTTGGCATCGTCAGCAAACATTGAGAGAAATGAATCTATACCCTCCGGGAGATCATTTACATATATCAGAAACAAGATAGGACCGAGTACAGAGCCCTGTGGGACTCCACTGGTGACTTCATGCCAATCTGAGGTCTCACCCCTCACCGTACTCTCTGCTTCCTATTGCTTAGGCAATCCCTTATACACTGGAGCACCTTACCAGCTACACCTGCCTGTCTCTCCAGCTTATGTACCAGCCTCATATGCGGAACTGTGTCAAAGGTTTTCCGACAATCCAAGAAAATGCACTCAGCCCAGCATTCTCTTTCTTGCTTATTATTTGTCACCTGGTCGTAGAATTCTATTAAGCCAGTAAGGCAAGATTTACCCTCCCTGAACCCATGTTGGTGGTGTGTCACAAAGTTCCTTCACTCCAGATGTGTTACTAGGTTTTTTCTCACGATCTTGTCCATCACCTTGCATGGTATACAAGTCAAGGACACTGGCCTGTGTGGTGACGTTGTTTTGGTGATGGTCGACAGTTCTTATACAGTGTGTGGTGACGATGTGGTGGTGATGATCGACAATTTTGAATAGTGTGTGGTGACGATGTGTGTGATGTTCGACAATCTTGTATAGTGTAGTGACTTTGTTGTGGTGATGGTCGACAGTTTTGTATAGTGTGATGACATTGTTGTTGTTATGGTCGACAGTCTTGAGTATTGTGTTTGGAGACGTGGTTGAGGTGATGATCAAAAGTCTTATATAGTGTGAGGTGACGTTGTTGTGGTGATAGCCAACATTTTTATATAGTGTGTGATGACGTTGTTGTGGTTGTTTCGACAATCTTGTTTAATATAGTGACGTTGTTGGGGTTATGGTCGTCTGTCTTGTAGAGTGTGTGTGATGTAGTTGTGGTGATGGTCGACAGTTTTGTAAAGTGTGTGGTGACGTTGTTGAGGTGATGGTCGACATTCTTGTGTAGTGTGTGGTGACGTTGTTGTGCTGATGATCGACAGTCTTGAATAGTGAAGTGACATTGTTGTGGTGATTGTCGACAGTCTTCATTAGTGTAGTGACGTTGTTGTTGTTTTGGTCGACAGTCTAGAATAGTGTGTGGTGACATAGTTGTGGTTATAGTTGACAGTCTTGTGAAGTGTGTGGTGACGTTGTTGTTGGAAATTTCCAACACTAATACAATATTATTGTATTATTCTTATAAACTATTACTAAAATCTACTAATTACTGTAGTAACTAAAATTAACTAACAGTAGTGTTCACATGAACTAATAATTGTATCTGTACAATAATGCTGGAATTTTTACGTAACCAAAGGCCAGTATTGCGTCAGATTTTACCAAGTTAAACACATTTATATCCAGTGTGTTAGAGAATTGAGTGTGATTCTCTAAAATTAGCAGTATTCCGTGTGATAATTATTTACCGATAACATGACTCCCAAATAATGCCAAATCGAGAGTTTTAGTTACAACTGTTATCAAGTAATGAATTTAACGTCATGCGTGAATGCCATGGAGAGAACTAAAATCATCTCCATTTCTCGTTTACCATCGTAAGACGAGAAAGTAATAATATTTAGCTCCTTAGAATTACAACCCAGTCTTTATCAAAGCATTTTAGCCACAACTGCGCGAAATAATATTATTCGTGATAAATAATTTCTGTGGCGAATGCGAGACGGCAGGGAGAGGGAACGCCGTTGTGGTGGTAGACGACAGCTCGAGGAGAAGTCGCCAGTGTGCGGCGTGAAGACTTGTTGCGGAATTGAGCAACTCGTTTTGGTGTCAGAGTCTAGGATACGTTGTGGTGAATTATCAGCAAGATTTAACCTGATATTCATCCCAGAACTAGTTAATTGGTTCTACGTGATCCATCGTGACCGGCCAAATAAGCGCGTCGACATCCAAGCCAAGCTAGCTACCACGTGTTCGCCATTGTGGCGCTAGAGCCTGGGACGCGGTTTCGGCAAGCTTCAACTTATACGTTATTCATCTCCCAGTGTTCTATGAGGAATTCCGGAGATTCCGAGGATGATTCGTAATTGATGTCTTTGAAAACGTCTTCAAGCTAAGACTTTTCGTATTTCTTTGATTATTCAAATTATCAGTATTTTAGTTATCATTTATGGAATGCTGTGTGCACTGGAGATAATACATGTTTATTGTAATGATTAATTTCTGATGTTAATGTTCTATATTCTTATTGGTGATAAATTTTCTATTGATTCTTTAATTGGTCATAAGATTGGGTTATTACACAATGGACTGGTGCACGAACCACACTAGTTCCTAGACATATATGAAGTTCTAGCAATAACACCCCAATGTAGGTGTTTGAGGCTTTGATTCAAGTAAATTATTTATACAGCCCATTAATTACTCAAGTGATTATATTTCCTAGTATTTATCCAGAGTCACTGGTTCCTCTAGGAATTTCTAATTATCACACTTTTTATTAGTTTCCCTCTTTACTATAAAAGCGGGTGGTCCTTCGTAATTGATTTCATTACTTTCATAATTAAATAAATAGAGTCAATCCCCAAATGTCCCACAGTTGTTGTGGTGATAGTCGACAGTCTATTATAGTGTAGTGACGTTGTTGAGGTGATGGTCGACAACCTTGTATTGTGTGTAGTGACGTTGTTGTGGTGATGGGCGATATTCTTGTACAGTGTATTCACCTAGTTGTTCTTCCCGGGGTTGAGCTCTGCTCTTTCGGACCTTCTCTCAACTGTCAATCAATCAACTGTAAATAACTTCTGTTTTTTCACACACACACATGCACACACCCAGGAAGCAGTTCCATAACAGCTGTCTAACTCCCAGGTACCTATTTACTGATTGGTAACAGGAGCATCAGAGTAATAGAAACTTTGCACATTTGTTTCTGCCTTGTCTGGGAATCGAAACCGAGCAACAGAATTTCGAGTCCTGTGCACTGGCCGTTCAGTTACCAGTGTGTAGTGACGTTGTTGTGGTGATTGTCGACAGTCATATATACTGCGTGGTGATGTTGTTGTGGTGATGGTCGACAGTCTTGTATATTGTAGAGACGTTGTTGTGGTGATGGTCGACAGTCTTGTATAGTGTAGAGACGTTGTTGTGGTGATGGTCGACAGTCTTGTGTAGTGTGTGGTGACGTTGTTGTGGTGATGGTCGACAGTCTCGTATAGTGTGAGGGTGACGTGGTTCTGGTGATGGTCGACAGTCTCGTATAGTGTGAGGGTGACGTGGTTCTGGTCATGGTCGACAGTCTCGTATAGTGTGAGGGTGACGTGGTTCTGGTCATGGTCGACAGTCTCGTATAGTGTGAGGGTGACGTGGTTCTGGTGATGGTCGACAGTCTCGTATAGTGTGAGGGTGACGTGGTTCTGGTGATGGTCGACAGTCTCGTATAGTGTGAGGGTGACGTGGTTCTGGTGATGGTCGACAGTCTCGTATAGTGTGAGGGTGACGTGGTTCTGGTCATGGTCGACAGTCTCGTATAGTGTGAGGGTGACGTGGTTCTGGTGATGGTCGACAGTCTCATATAGTGTGAGGGTGACGTGGTTCTGGTCATGGTCGACAGTCTCGTATAGTGTGAGGGTGACGTGGTTCTGGTGATGGTCGACAGTCTCGTATAGTGTGAGGGTGACGTGGTTCTGGTCATGGTCGACAGTCTTATATAATGTGTGGTGACGGACCTCGGCGCCATCTACGATCCAGGTGCCAAACTATAACTGTTGACCCTCCCATTAATCGCAGTTTCCCATCTTTTAGTACGTTGTGCTGGAAGCTGACGACCAACCAAGGACGAAAGATGGAAGACAGTGAAGTCGGAACAGTGGAAGACTTGGGTCGACCTGAAGATGCTAGCCAAGTGGGCTAGTTGAGTGCTGTAGACTTCACTCCTGGAGGTGCTAGCCAGTGAGGCTAGGAGTGCGCTGTGGTTGGGCGATGTAGACTTCAGTTCTGGAAGGTACTAGCGAGTGGGGCTAGTTGAGAGCAGCTGACTGATTGAGCGCCCCAGCGAGTGTGCAACGGACGTGGAGCAGCGAAGACCTCATCAGAGGCATTTTGTGGCCGTCGTCTGTGAAGCAGGTTTGCGTAAGGGCTAGCAACGCCTCTCCGGTTGACCTCGCATAGACTTGTATATATTATACAAAAAAAATTCAAATGTTTATTCAGGTAAAGTACATACATACAAAGGGTGATATAAATATTGATGAATTTATAGATAGAGATAGAACATACAATGCCTAAAGCCACTATTACGCAAAGCGTTTCGGGCAGGAGAAACACTAAAGACTAAAATTTAATACTAATTTAGATTAAGGTATAAAATGTGTCGAGAAAATATAAAAATAAAAAAGGTGGGAACATGGCAGAAAAACAGCAAAAATACAATTTGGTCAACAAACAGCATTGTTAAAAAATAACAGACATGGGTTGACATTATAGGGGTAAGGTAGTTTACAGGGAGGTAATTAGGTAGTGCTTAGTTTTTAACTTAAACTGGTTGAGAGAGGTACAGTCTTTAACATGGTTGGGAAGGTCATTCCACGTTCTGGGTCCCTTGATTTGTAGAGCATTTCTAGTTTGATTAAGCCGTACTCTTGGAATATCAAAAAGGTGTTTGTTTCTGGTGTGGTGCTCATGGTTTCTGTTACAACCTTCAATGAAGCTTTTGAGGTCAGGATCGGCATTACAGTTCAGCATTTATATATATTATATATATATATATATATATATATATATATATAATATATATATTGTCGGGGTTCACCACCATAAGAGGGGCGAGTAACAGTATACTCAAGGTCACTCACCGTAGCCCTGCGGGTCTTCACTCTATCCTCGCGGCGCCACTGTACGCCAGGAGAGTATCCCAGTCAATCCCAACCAGCCTCTGATCGAGAAAGAGTGGGAACACAACTTGTTCTCTTAACTATTGTGTGCCCGCCCCGACACAGGGCTCTACTACTAACCACAAGGTCGCCAACTGGTGTTTCCTGTGTCCAGTAACACGTCAGTGGTTTCGTTGAATTGTGGTAACAGTGGCAAGAGCACACTCAATATGTCTGATATCAGGCAGGTATTTACTTCTATCACTCTATTTCCTTTCACGTATTATATAGCCAAAAGAAATGTGGAGGGGATGATATAAACACCAATGTACTTTGTATTTTACTTAAAACTCAAGACATCACAATATTATATCAATAAGCAAACAGCTGTTTCAGGCGGAAGTCGCTCGTTCCCACATATAATCATGAACTCGCCAAGCCGGCAATGCTCCCCCTCACATCAATGTCAAAATCAGCTTGGCGACTCCCACCGCGCGAATGTTCGTGTATTTGTTTGCCTGGCGTGAGGCGCCTGTTTCTTTAAATTCTCAAAGATCACTAAAAGTTCAAACACACAATATTTGCGACAATAGCACGTAAATACTTCGCTGCACTGATCTTGAGCTCAATCAAACATTTCTACATTAATGGACACAATAATTCACTATCATGGTATAACACACTGCCCTTCATTTAATGATAACGTATGCAAGTATATATCACTGGAGTTCTCAGTAATTCCTTTCGTGGGCGAATATTCAATTAATCACTGCACATATGAATGGTTATTCAATACACAAGCATCGACATATATATATAGATAAATCATAGATATCAATAATGGTAATAATATAGTTACTGGGCACTTAGCCTATCACCAAATACTGGCACATTTATATATATATACTCTCTCACTAACTGATCATATTAAAGTCTCATGAAAGACATTATCAACACAGTAAATTCATCAATTACTCCGGGTGCCTGCACACCAATAATAGTAATAATTTCCGTGAGTACTCTATATAGCCCCACTCTGCACACTGGTGCCTTACTGTGACATGGGTGAGCCTTGCTCACGACATACAAAATACTCTGGCTAAATAATATAGCTGACTAAAGGGGAATTGGGAGGGAAACTAGAATCACCTACTTCCACCTATCCTCCGGTGAGAGTTGAGTTGTAGCTCCTGGTCCAGGCTCCTGCCTCGTGTAGGGAACGCCCCCACACACACACCCTGTCGTGTCCTCCAGGAACTCAATCAACGTCCCACCATAAACGCGTCATCTCCGTGTCTTTCCACTGCAGGTCCGTGCTCCTCCACGACTTCTCGAAGGGTTGGAGTCGATCTCCTGGCCGTCAACTTCTCCTCCCAGCTACGGCTGCCTGCCTACGTCTCGGCTGCAGTCGTTCGGATTCCCGATTAGTGTCTTCTTCACTGCTTCCCAGTGGATTGGCCCAGCCGCTACGTCGTCACTGTGAAGCTATCAGACGTCCCAGACGATACTGCCTAGACTTCACCTGCACAGCACCCGACCCTGGAGCACTTGATGCTCAATATTCCGTCAATTCCCTCTTCGGTCCACACATGGAATGAAGGAAGACCTCTGGCGTACTTGCAGACTACGGGTGACACGTAAAATCCACGGGAGTGGCGTGTTACTGTCAGATTGACAGGATCAATCTTCACACATCCGACCACCTTGACGTGTCGTGTCAGACTGATTCCCTCCAGAGGATTGGCCCAGCCACTACGTCATCACTGTGATGCTATCAGCCGTCGCATTCATCGCTGCCTAGACTCCACTGTTGCACAACACCTGTCCCTGGAGCACTTGTTGCTCAATATTCTGTCAATTCCTTCTTCGGTCCACACATGGAATGAAGGAAGACCCCACAGGTGTTGGCAGACCACGGGTGATGCGTAAATCCTCCGGAGATGGGGTAAACTGTCCAACTGACAGGACCCCAAGCGCACGTCCGACCTCCTTGACGTGCTGTCTTAGACTGATGGCACCAAAGTCATGCACTAACCGGACCCCCTTTCCTTCGTGACGTCATTTTCGCCATGGGAGGTTTTCATTGGCTCCCTGTGCCACGTCGCTGTCGGAGACCAATCTGGTGTCACTGACGTCACACAGTTTTGGCGGCAAAACAGAAGAGCCAGCGCCATATTGGCTTCTTAAAGGGCCTATACCACAGGCCAAAATACTCTTCTTTTCCAAATTTCTCGGCACTTCGAGAACACAACATTCTCCCACATATATCAAACTGATGCCTGTGACGTAGAGAATGCTCGGGTAAAGTGGACATGACTCTTACAGCAGGCTTGGGAGAAATATAAGGGGGGAACTCTTGGAATATCAAAAAGGTGTTTGTTTCTGGTGTGGTGCTCATGGGTTCTGTTACAACCTTCAGTGAAGCTTTTAAGGTCAGGATCGGCATTACAGTTCAGCATTTATATATATATATATATATATATATATATATATATATATATATATATATATATATAATACACATGAGCGGATGTGCAGTGACTTAATATCTAACATATTCAGAGATTTGAGTAGGGGTACCGAGTGATGTCTGGGGCCAGAGTTGGATATTGTCCTAATAGCAGCTTTTGTTGAGTAATTAGAGGACGTAAATGATTTTGGGTAGTAGAACCCCAAGCACAAATACCATAGTTGAGATAAGGATAGATGAAGGAGTAATAGAGCGTCACCAGGGCAGGGCGAGGTACATAATATCTGATCTTAGACAGAATGCCAACAGTTTTTGAAACTTTTTGATATATTTAGAATGTGTCCCTGGAAATTCAGTTTGTGGTCAATGAGAACGCCAAGGAATTTGCCATCTATTTTGTTACAAATTTGGGTATTATTTATCCTGAGATTTATTTGATTTGAGGATTTTTTGCCAAATAAAATATAGAAAATTTTGTCAATGTTGAAGGTGAGTTGTTGGCAGTTTGCCAAAGATGGACTTTATTTAGCTCAGTATTCACTGTGACATTTAGAGCAAGGGGGGTCAGGACTGGAGTAAATAAAGGTTGTCTTCAGCAAATATAATTGGTTTGAGGTGTTGGGAGGCATTTGGAAGGTCATTAATGTATATGAGAAAAAGGAGAGGGCAAGTATGCTGCCCTGAGGAACACCAGTGTTGATGGGTAGGGTGGGAGAAATTGAATTATTCACAGAAACATATTGAGCCTGTCAGTAAGGTAAGATTTGAGGTATTGCATGGAGTGATCTCTGACTCCATAATGATGTAATTTACATAATGATGTAAAAGCATTACGCAGGTCCACAAATAACACAACAGGGAACTCATTTTTATCAAGAGCTGCGTGTATCAATTAAATCATACTAATAAGTGCATCGTTAGTGCTTTTTTGGGGTTTGTGAAGCTATATTGACAAGAATTAAGTATATTGTGTTTGGCTAGATAAGAGTAAAGCTGCTTGTAGATTAGTTTTTCAAATATTTTTGACAAGTTTGGCAGGATTGATATAGGTCTGTAGTTGTTAACATCAGTGAGATCACCACATTTGTGGACAGGGGTTACTCTCGCTTTTTTAGAATATCTGGAAAGGTTTGGAGTTAAAGTGACTTGTTGAAGAGCAATGCAATAACAGGGGCTAAAGATCTGGAGTTTTTTTTGTAAATTAAAGTTGGTATCTCCTCAAGGGCACTTGGCTTGGTTTTAAGAGAAAGGATTATCTCATTAACATCAGTGGAATTTGCAGGCATTAGGTACAGAGACTGTGGATAGTTACCTGTAAGATAGTCCTGAACATCAGTGCTGGAAGATGGAATATCATTTGCAAGGGATGACCCAATGGAAGAGAAGAACCTATTGAACTCAATAGCAGTATCAGAGGCTGTAAGCTGATCATCGTTATTGGACAAGAGTATTGGTTTGTTATTTAAAATCTAATTTGATCCCAATATTTGTGAAGTTGTGCTCCATGTTTTCCTAATGTTGCCCATTGTTTTGGTAAATTTATCTTCGTAGTATTTAGTTTCGGCTCTTCTAATTAGTTTAGATAGCAATGACGAGTAATTCTTTGAAAATTCTTTGGAGACGATTCCTAACCTATACTTCTTCTCAAGGTCATGATTTTTTATTAATGGATTTAAGTATCCCCTTTGTAAGCCAAGGATTGTTTAGCCTTTTAGTTGTGACTTGTTTTGTTAGCATAGGACTGTGGGTGTTATAAAGGCTGAGAGTTTTTTGAAGAAAAGATTGCACTGCTAGTTTGATGTCCCTTATGTTACCTAATTCGGACTTCCAGTTGACATTAGCAGCAGCAGCTATAAAATTGCCTATAGCAGTTTCATTGTGCAGCCTAAAGCTTATCTCTCTTGTCTCTATAGGTGGTTTGTTAATGTTAATTAGGAGAAATGTGGGGTAATGGTCAGTAGTGCTATCGATGATTATCACTGAAGTAAGCGCAGAGGTTATGTTGGTCCAGATGTGATCAAGAGCCGTGGCAGTACTATCAGTGATTCTAGTAGGTCTAGTGATTAGGGGTATGAGGAAGCAGGAATTCATACAGTTGAGGAAGCTCAAGTTAGTCCCTGTTCCTGCATTTCCTGCAGCGTTTGAACGTCTGTTGGTCGACGGGGTAAGACCGTTGCCACGGACGAGAAAGGGAAACACCTACCTGATGACCATCATGTGTGCGGCGACAAGGTTCCCAGAAGCAGTCCCAATGCGATGCTTGACGTCAAAAGGTGTAGCCGGGCAGTTGCAGCGTTTTTTCTCTTGGGTGGGAATGCCCAGAGAAATCCAGACAGACTGTGGGAGCGTATTCCAGTCAGAGTGGTTTAGACAGACCGTGTCGAATTGGAGAGTAACTCAGATTCGGTTGTCGCCCTACCAACCGCAGTCGCAAGGGGCGATCGAAAGGTTTCACTCCACACTGAACACTATTCTGAGTGTTCTGTGTGAAACAAGGAGCCGAGTGGGATGAGGCAGTGTACTGTGCATTGTTTGCTATACGGAACGCTGTAGTGGAGTCACAGGCTTTCTCACCGTTCCAACTGGTATATGGACATGAGGTACGGAGTCCTCTATCCATGCTGAGAGAGCAATGGGCGCCAGGAGTGACTGTGGGAACGGTCAGCGAATATGTGCAGAAATTTAAGGAGCGTCTCGCATTGGCGAAAGAGCTAGCAGGAAAGCATTTGAAGGAGGTGCAGCAAAAGATGTCAGAGTTGTACTACAAGAAAGCTATGCCAAGAGAGTTCCAGATTGGGTCCCAAGTTATGGTGTCACTGCCAGGGAAGAGCCGTGTGACCGAGTCACGATTTGAGGAGCCGTGTAAGGTGCTAAGGCGATTGGGTCCAGTAAGCTATGAAGTCAGCAAGCCGGACAGACCCCGCAAGACACAGGTGTGTCATATTGACCGTCTGAAGCCTTTCTTCCTTGAAGAAGGAGGAGCCGCCGTGCAAGACGGAACAATGCCATGAGAACTACAGCAGAAAGTGGTCTTATGCGTGCAGGTGAATCAAGAGATTCCAGCAGAGGAAGGAAAATGGTCGAGGGCGGACGGCACCCATCTCTCGTGAATTTGTTGACTTACTGCGGGGAACATGGGCCTCAGGGATAAGAGCCTCGTTGGACGTAGAATCACTGTTTACCAACGTACCTGAGGATGAAACAATCGGGATGATAGCGGACAGAGTGTATCGTGATACGGCCTGTACTCCTCTTGACATACCAGAAAACATTCTAAGGAAACTACTCCAAGCTTGTACTAAAGAGGCACCCTTCTTGAGCCCAGATGGGCACATGTATAAGCAAGTAGATGGGGTCGCCATGGGTTCTCCCCTAGGTGTCCTGTTTGCGAACTTCTACATGGGTACCATAGAGCAAAAAGTCTTAGTCGGCATGAACTTGAAACCGGCCATATACTGCAGGTATGTTGATGACATTTTTACACAGGTACCTGATGTCAGACATCTGCAGGAGCTGAAGGAGGCATTTGAGCAGAATACTGTGTTGCGTTTCACTTACGAGATGGAGAAGGATGGGAAGCTGCCCTTTCTAGATGTAACAGTCATGGAAAGGAGCGGTGGTTTCCACACTGCAGTCCACACTAAGGAAACAAATTGTTAATTGCCGGCTGGAAAGATATTGCAAATCAAATGCAATATCTTTCATAGACAACTGGGAACACTTCTATGGAAGAAATGAAATGTATGCTCGTGATGGGGTGCATCTATCGAGAGCTGGGGTTGTTGCTGTTGCGAACTCGTTGGAAGAAGTGGTTACAGGTGTTTGAATTTAAACTGTTAGTAGATAGAGGTATGGGAATTGATTTGGAGGAAGGAGATAATAAAAGTATGTGTTTGTGGGAGAAAGGAATTGGCAAAATGATCAGGGAAAGAGAAGGGCCTCAAAAAAACAATTCACTTAGGGTATATTACACTAACAGTAGAAGTCTAAGAAATAAAATTAACGAATTAAATGCTCTTGTCTGCACAGAAAAAATAGATATTATTGCACTTACCGAAACGTGGATGAATGTAGAAAATAGAGAACTATTAGCTGAATATCAAATAAATGGATTTAAACTATTTCACACAGATAGATATATTAGACGAGGAGGGGGAGTAGCCATATATGTTAGGGACAATTTGAAATGTAGTCTCAAAGAGGGAATCAAAACTGAGCCACACTCAGAAACTATTTGGATAGAATTATACGAAAAATCAAATAATATTATAATAGGAGTTATATATAGGCCACCAAATTTAGACAGAATGGAAGCAAAGCATCTATGGGATGAAATATCTAGGGCATCTAGATCTAACAGTATTTACGTCATGGGTGACTTTAATTTTAGTGGAATAAACTGGTTGAACAAAACAGGGAATAGTGAAGCAGAAGATTTTCTAGAATTAATTGACGATTGCTTTCTTACGCAACACATTAAGGAACCAACACGGGAAAATATATTTTAGATTTAGTGTTAACTAACAGGGAAACACAAATTAATGACATCGAAATAGGGAGTGAGCTAGGGAACAGTGATCACAAAGAAATCAGATTTAGCATAGAATGGAATAGACCTGTAGGAGAAATTTCTGTTAAAGTGCCAGATTTTCGAAAAGCTGATTTTAATAGCCTAAGAAATTCTTTGGGTCAAATTGATTGGAAAGTCTTGGGTATGGGGTGGGGGCTGGTCTTGGAGCGAGACATGAACCCAGCGATAGGTGACGTAAATGGGGATTTCGATGTGGATTCAATATATAACTTATTTAAGAACATTCTAAACAAAGCACAGGAACGTAGTATACCATACAAATTGAATAGATTGAATACTAATGACCCAAAGTGGATAACAAAGAATTTGAAGAACCTTATAGGTAAAAAGAGAGCTTGGTACAAAAGGATTAAAAATGGGGAGGTCACTTTAGAACAGGAATTCGTACAACTGATTAGAAATGTTAAAAAAGAGATAAGGAAAGCAAAAAGAAACTATGAAGTTCGTATAGCAAGGCAAGCAAAGACAAATCCTAAAGGGTTTTTTCAGTTATATCGTACTAAGACTAGGGAAAGGATAGGTTCATTAAAAACTGAGACAGGTCAAATAACAGATAGTGATGAAGAGATGAGTAGTATTTTTAATAAATATTTTGTATCTGTATTTACTAAAGAGGAACTTAACAATATGCCTTCAGCCGAACACGTCTATGTGGGTGGGGACGAGGACAGGTTGACGAGTTAAGCAGTTACCAGGGAGGATGTTCTTAAACAAATAGTAAAACTCAAACCAAACAAATCCCCAAGGCCGGATGAAGTGTTTGCCAGGGTGCTTAAAGAATGCAAAGAGGAGCTTTGTGACCCACTGTCAACCATATTTAATAAATCAATAGAGTCAGGCAGAGTGCCAGAGTTTTGGAAAGTTGCTAATGTGATACCAGTTTTTAAGAAAAGAGATAGATCACTTGCGTCTAACTATCGACCAATTAGCCTAACGTCTATTGTGGGAAAGTTACTCGAATCTATAATAGCAAATAAAATTCGTCTTCATCTTGAAAAACATAAATTAATAATTGAGTCGCAACATGGTTTTATAAATGGCCGTTCATGTTTAACAAATTTGTTATCTTTTTATTCTAGCATAGTTGAGGCAGTTGATAGTGGTAAGGATTGTGATGTTGTGTACCTTGACTTTAGCAAAGCTTTTGATACAGTGCCACATGAAAGACTGATTAAAAAGATAGAGTCTCATGGTATTGGGGGTGCTATATTAAGCTGGATTAGGGCATGGCTATACCAAAGGAAACAGAGAGTTAGTATAAATGGAGTCAAGTCAGAGTGGGAAAATGTTGTAAGTGGAGTGCCTCAAGGCTCTGTCCTTGGACCTCTTTTGTTTATAATATATATAAATGATTTAGATTCAGGTTTGAGTAGCAACATTTGCAAATTTGCCGATGATACGAAAATCGGTAGGGAAATTAATTCGGAGGAGGACTCACTATCACTTCAAGTTGATCTAGATAGGGTTTTGAAATGGTCAAAGGATTGGCAGATGCAGTTTAATGCTGATAAATGTAAAGTTCTGAGGTTAGGTAATGATGATAGAGTTACAAGATACGAGCAAGATGGTGTTGAGATTGCGAAGTCGGATTGCGAAAGGGATCTAGGAGTTATGATTAGTAAGAATTTAAAACAAAAGGATCAATGCATAAATGTTCGTAATAAGGCAAATCGGACACTTGGATTTATTAATCGCAGCGTTAGTAACAAGACACCTGGTGTGGTTCTCAAGCTATATCTTGCTCTAGTTAGGCCCCATTTAGATTTTGCAGTTCAGTTTTGGTCGCCATATTATAGAATGGATATAAATTCACTTGAACGTGTCCAGCGTAGGATGACTAAGTTAATTCCCCAAATTAGAAATCTTTCATATGAAGAAAGACTAACAAAGCTTAATTTGCATTCACTGGAAAGGCGAAGAGTTAGGGGTGACATGATAGAGGTTTACAAGTGGGTGAATGGACATAACAAAGGGGATATTAATAGGGTATTAAAAGTATCAACACAAGACAGAACAAGAAACAATGGGTTTAAATTGGACAAGTTTAGATTTAGGAAAGACTTGGGTAAATACTGGTTCAGTAACAGGGTTGTTGATTTGTGGAACCAATTGCCGCGTAACATTGTGGAGGTGGGGTCCCTCGATTGTTTCAAGCATGGGTTGGACATGTATATGAATGGGATTGGGTGGTTATAAATAGGAGCTGCCTCGTATGGGCTAATAGGCCTTCTGCAGTTGCCTTTGTTCTTATGTTCTGATAAATGTAAAGTTCTGAGGCTAGGTAATAATGATAGAGTTACAAGATACGAGCTAGATGGTGTTGAGATTGCGAAGTCGGATTGCGAAAGGGATCTGGGAGTTATGATTAGTAAGAATTTAAAACAAAAGGATCAATGCATGAATGTTCGTAATAAGGCGAATAGGACACTGAGATTTATTAATCGAAGCGTTAGTAACAAGACACCTGGTGTGGTTCTTAAGCTATATCTTGCGCTGGTTAGGCCCCATTTAGATTTTGCAGTTCAGTTTTGGTCGCCATATTATTGAATGGATATAAATTCACTTGAACGTGTCCAGCGTAGGATGACTAAGTTAATTCCCCAAATTATAAATCTTTCATATGAAGAAAGATTAACAAAGCTTAAGTTGCATTCACTGGAAAGGCGAAGAGTTAAGGGTGACATGATAGAGGTTTACAAGTGGGTGAATGGACATAACAAACGGGATATTAATAGGGTATTAAAAGTATCAACACAAGACAGAACACGAAACAATGGGTATAAATTGGATAAGTTTAGTTTTAGGAAAGACTTGGGTAAATACTGGTTCAGTAACAGGGTTGTTGATTTCTGGAACCTTCTGCATAGGCCTTCTGCATAGGCCTTCTGCAGTTGCCTTTGTTCTTATGTTCTTAAACAAATCCCCAGGGCCGGATGAAGTGTTTGCCAGGGTGCTTAAAGAATGCAAAGAGGAGCTTTCCGAGCCACTGTCTACCATATTTAATAAATCAATAGAGTCAGGCAGAGTGCCATAGTCATGGAAGGCAGCTAATGTGGTACCAATTTTTAAGAAAGGAGATAGATCACTTGTGTCAATTTTTCGGCCAATTATCCCAACGTCTATTGTGGGAAAGTTACTTGAATCAATAACTGCAAATACAATTCGTCTCCATCTTGAAAAACATAAACTAATAAATGAGTCGCAACATGGTTTTACAAATGGCCGTTCATGTTTAACAAATTTGCTAACTTTTTATTCCAGCATAGTTGAGGCAGTTTATAGTGGTAAGGATTGTGATGTTGTGTACCTTGACTTTAGCAAAGCTTTTGATACAGTGCCACATGAAAGATTAATTAAAAAAATAGAAGCTCATGGTATTGGGGGTGCTATATTAACTTGGATTAGGGCATGGCTATTCCAAAGGAAACAGAGAGTTAGTATAAATGGGGTTAAGTCAGAGTGGGATAAAGTTGTTAGTGGAGTACCTCAGGGCTCTGTCCTGGTACCTCTGTTGTTTATAATATATATAAATGATTTAGATTCTGGTTTGAGTAGCAACATTTGCAAATTTGCCGATGATACGAAAATCGGTAGGGAAATTAATTCGGAGGAGGACTCACTATCACTTCAAGTTGATCTAGATAGGGTTTTGAAATGGTCAAAGGATTGGCAAATGCAGTTTAATGCTGATAAATGTAAAGTTCTGAGGCTAGGTAATGATGGTAGAGTTACAAGATACGAGCTAGATGGTGTTGAGATTGCGAAGTCGGATTGCGAAAGGGATCTGGGAGTTATGATTAGTAAGAATTTAAAACAAAAGGATCAATGCATGAATGTTCATAATAAGGCGAATAGGACACTGGGATTTATTAATCGAAGCGTTAGTAACAAGACACTTGGTGTGGTTCTTAAGCTATATCTTGCGCTGGTTAGGCCCCATTTAGATTATGCAGTTCAGTTTTGGTCGCCATATTATTGAATGGATATAAATTCACTTGAACGTGTCCAGCGTAGGATGACTAAGTTAATTCCCCAAATTAGAAATTTTTCATATGAAGAAAGATTAACAAAGCTTAAGTTGCATTCACTGGAAAGGCGAAGAGTTAGGGGTGACATGATAGAGGTTTACAAGTGGGTGAATGGACATAACAAAGCGGATATTAATAGGGTATTAAAAGTATCAACACAAGACAGAACACGAAACAATGGGTATAAATTGGATAAGTTTAGTTTTAGGAAAGACTTGGGTAAATACTGGTTCAGTAACAGGGGTGTTGATTTGTGGAACCAATTGCCGTGTAACGTGGTGGATGTGGGGTCCCTCGATTGTTTCAAGCGCGGGTTGGACAAGTATATGAGTGGGATTGGGTGGTTATAGATAGGAGCTGCCTCGTATGGGCCAATAGGCCTTCTGCAGTTGCCTTTGTTCTTATGTTCTTAAACAAATCCCCAGGGCCGGATGAAGTGTTTGCCAGGGTGCTTAAAGAATGCAAAGAGGAGCTTTCCGAGCCACTGTCTACCATATTTAATAAATCAATAGAGTCAGGCAGAGTGCCACAGTCATGGAAGGCAGCTAATGTGCCTAATGTGCTGTGTGCAGAACAATATTGCTGTGGGTATGGTTTGTTATCGGTTAGCACGATTACGTACACACACACACAGAATGGATGAGAATTATAGGTATGAGTACATTTCTCTGTACGTGGCTAGGTATGGCGTGATGCCGAAGGCTTCAACTACCGTTCCCATGTCAATCTTTACCATGCAAGCTGATGGAGAAGATTGTGCAAAAAAAGCTAGTGGAACATATGGAGTGAAAAAAAAAGCTGGAGATGCAGGCTGGAGTAAAAGGGAAGGTACTCCATTGGATAAAGGAGTACCTAAGCAACAGGAGACAACGAGTCAGTGTGAGGGGTGAGGTCTCAGATTGGCGAGACGTTACAAGTGGAATCCCGCAGGGGTCAGTCCTTGGACCTATACTGTTTCTGATATGTGTAAATGATCTCCCAGAGGGTATTGAATCGTTTCTCTCAATGTTTGCCGATGATGCAAAAATTATGAGGAGGATTGAAACAGAGGATGATAGTAGGAGGCTACAAGATGACCTAGACAGACTTAGTGAATGGTCCAACATATGGCTGTTGATGTTCAACCCGAGTAAATGCAAAGTAATGAAACTAGGCAGTGAAAACAGGAGGCCAGACACAGGATACAGAATAGGAGATGAAGCACTTAATGAAACGAACAGAGAGAAAGATCTAGGAGTTGATATCACACCAAACCTGTCTCCTGAAGCCCACATATAAAGAATAACGTCTGCGGCGTATGCGAGGCTGGCTAACATCAGAACAGCGTTCAGGAACCTTTGTAAGGAATCATTCAGAATCTTGTACACCACATATGTAATACCAATTCTGGAGTATGCGGCCCCAGCATGGAGCCCGTACCTTGTCAAGCACAAGACGAAGCTGGAAAAAGTCCAAAGGTATGCTACTAGACTAGTCCCAGAACTAAGAGGTATGAGTTACGAGGAAAGGCTGTGAAAAATGCATCTTACGACACTGGAAGACGGAAGAGTAAAGGGAGACATGATCACAACCTCCAAAATCCTCAGGGGAATCGACCGGGTAAAAATGTTAAACTATTCAACACTGGAGGGACGCGAACAAGGGGACACAGATAGAAACTAAGTACCCACATGAGCCACAGGGACGTTAGAAGGAACTTTTTCAATGTCTGAGCAGTTAACGGATGGAATGCATTAGGCAGTGATGTGGTGGAGGCTGAATCTATACACAGTTTTAAATGTAGATATGATAGAGCCCAGTAGGCTCAGGAATCTGTATACCAGTTGAGAGGCGGGACCAAAGAGCCAAAGCTCAACCCCCGCAAGCACAAATAGGTGAGTACACACCACACACACAGAATGGATGAGAATTATAGGCATGAGTACATTTCTCTGTACGTGGCTAGTATGGCGTGCTGCCGAAGGCTTCAGCTACCTTTCCAATGTCAATCTTTACCATGCAAGCTAATGGAGAAGATTGTGCGGAGAAAGCTAGTGGAACATATGGAGTGAAAGAACTTTGTAACGCAGCATCAACATGCTCTCAGGGATGGCAAGTCCTGCTTCACAGGATTAATTGAATTCTACGACCAGACAACAAAAAGCAGGCAAGAAAGAGAAGGGTGGGCAGACTGCATATTTTTGGATTGTCAGAAAGCCTTTGATACAGTGCCACACAAGAGGCTAGTGAAAAAACTGGAGATGCAGGCAGGAGTGAAAGGGAAGGTTCTCCATTGGATAAGGGAGTACCTAAGCAACAGACGACAGAGAGCCACTGTGTGGGGCGAGGTCTCAGACTGGGGAGACGTCACCAATGGAGTCCCGCAGGGTTCAGTCCTTGGACCTATGCTGTTTCATATGTAAATGATCTACCAGAGGGCATAGAATCGTTCCTCTCACTGTTTGCTGATGATGCAAAAATTATGAGGAGGATTAAAACAGAGGATGATAGTAGGAGGCTTCAAGATTACCTAGATAGACTGAGTGAATGGTCCAACAAATGGGTGTTGAAGTTCAACCCGAGTAAATGCAAGGTAATGAAAGTAAGCGGTGGAAACAGGAGACCAGATACAGGATACAAAATAGATGAAGTACTTCATGAAACGGACAGAGAAAAAGATCTAGGAGTTGATATCACACCAAACCTGTCTCCTGAAGCCCACATAAAAAGAATTACATCTGCAACATATGCGAGGCTGGGTAGCATCAGAACAGTCTTCAGGGACCTGTGTAAGGAATCATTCAAAACCATGTATACATCATATATAAGACCAATCCTGGAGTATGCGGCCCCAGCATGGAGACCGTACCTTGTTAAGCTCAAGACGAAGCATGAAAAAGTTCAGAGGTATGCCACTAGGCTAGTCCCAGAACTAAGAGGCATGAGTTACAAGGAAAGACTGCGGGAAATGCACCTCACGACACTGGAAGACAGAAGAGTAAGGGGGAGACATGATCACTACCTACAAAATTCCCAGGGGAATTGACAGGGAAGATAAGGATGAACTGCTTAACATGGGTGGTACGCGAACAAGGGGACACAGCTGGAAACTGAATACCCAAATGAGTCACAGGGACGTTAGAAAGACCTTTTTCAGTGTCAGAGTAGTTAACAAGTGGAATGCATTAGGCAGTGATGAGGTGGAAGCTGACTCCATACACAGCTTCAAAAGTAGATATGATGGAGCCCAGTAAGCTCAGGAACCTGTACATCATTTGATTGACAGTTGAGAGGCAGGACTAAAGAGCCAGAGCTCAACCCCCGCGAACCCAACTAGGTGAGTACAACTTGGTGAGTACACACACCACACACACACACACACACACACACACACACACACACACACACACACACACACACACACACACACACACACACACACACAAGAAGCTGGTACATAAGCTGGAGAGACAGGCAGGTGTAGCAGGTAAGGTGCTCCAGAGGATAAGGGAGTACCTAAGCAATAGGAAGCAGAGAGTTACAGTGAGGGGTGAGACCTCAGATTGGTGTGAAGTCACCAGTGGAGTCCCACAGGGCTCTGTACTCGGTCCTATCTTGTTTCTGATATATGTAAATGATCTCCCGGAGGGTATAGATTAATTTCTCTCAATGTTTGCTGACGATGCCAAAATTATGAGAAGGATTAAGACAGAGGAGGACTGCTTGAGGCTTCAAGAAGACCTAGACAAGCTGAAGGAATGATCGAACAAATGGTTGTTAGAGTTTAACCCAAGAAACTGTAATGTAATGAAGATAGGTGTAGGGAGCAGGAGGCCAAATACTAGGTATCATCTGGGAGATGAAATTCTTCAACAGTCAGAGAGAGAAAGACCTGGGGGTTGATATCATGTCAGACCTGTTGACTGCAGCCCATATCAAGAGGATAACATCAGCGGCATATGCCAGGCTGGCCAACATAAGAACAGCATTCTGAAACTTGTGTAAAGAATCATTCAAAACTTTGTATACCACATATGTCAGGCCAATCCTGGAGTATGCAGCCCCAGCATGGAGTCCATATCTATTCAAGGATAAGACTAAAATGGAAAAGATTCAAAGGTTTGCCACCAGACTAGTACCCGAGCTGAGAGGTATGAGCTACGAGGAGAGAATACGGGAATTAAACCTTACTTTGCTGGAAGAAAGAAGAGTTAGGGGGAACATGATCACCACATTCAAGATTCTCAAGGGAATTGGTGGGGTAGATAAAGACAGGATATTTAACACAAGGGGCACATGCACTAGGGGACACAGGTGGAAACTGAGTGCCCCAATGAGCCACAGAGATATTAGAAAGAACTTTTTTAGTGTCAGTGAGTAGACAAATGGAATGCATTTAGAAGTGATGTTATGGAGGCTAGTAGGGGTTTCAGTGCCAGATAGAGCCAGCTATGTACGTCGATCAGATAAGAAAATCAAAAGCGAAGTGCCAGATAGAGCCACTCCATATTAGGTCATCAGAGGTGGGTGTGGCAGCAGTCAAAAAAACAGTGAAGATAGGTATCTATTATGTACTGCTGTGATCATGTTCTTTATACAGTAAAGTATGGCGATATATCTTAGTATAAAATGTATATATTTGTATAATAAACACACAGGTGAGTGCCAGTTACACCCAATCCCTCTATGGGCAGGTGTAAAAACAGGTTCCTCTCAGTAGGGTGGTCCCCCCCATCTACCCCTCCTCGTACCTGACGGCCTTGACTGTACTTAAGAGGTCCATACCCAGCTGGGTTTTTCTTTTGTCTGCTGCTGCCACATCCCCCCCCCCTCAGTTACTATACAGCCTAGGACCTTATATAAGAGTATTTAAGGAGTATTTAATTATAAATCTCCTCAGGGGTTAAAAAAACATCAAATAATTTATTAATGCATTTATTAGGTAAAAACCACAAACAATGTATAAGAAGTTAATTATGATAGTTAATAATTGTAGTTATGGGTCCCCCTCTTATTCCTCACCCCCCTCCACCTCCTCACTCCCCTCCACCTCCTCATCCTCATCTGAGTAGAATTCTGACGTCTCTTCGTCAGTGATGAGTGGGGGAAGGTCTTGACCCCCATCCTCCTCTCTTGGGGGTGGGGGGGAGTTGGGTGGTCGCCTTTTGGCTAAGTTTCCTTCTCCCCTGCATCTGAAGTGTCCTGGAAAGAGATGGGAGAAATAATTTATAGTGATTAAAGGTTTTTATAGGATTATATCTTTTATTAGAAAAATATTCTATTTCCTCTAAGAACAGCTAGTACATACCTCTCCCCCTGCAGGAGCGACCTTGTGTCCTCTACAGCAGGCATCGTCAATTAGGCTACGTAACAGCATCTTGTTTGGGGCAGACCCCCCACGTAGAATTACTACTCTACAAATGTGGACGGGCCCTAAGAACTGTACTGAAGAAAAATAAAGAGGCAATAATAGAGGATATACAAACTTTTTATTGTGGGAATAAAATAAAAATAAAATAAATCTATTACCAGAAGGTGAGGGCAATACTAACCAGATCTTTCAAGGACTTCAATCTTCTCTGTGGGTGTTTTTGGAGAGACACCTTCCATTTTGTAGGAGGAGGTTGACGGTCTTCCGAGGAGGTTGTGGGGTGAGAGGGGTTTTTATAGGGGGTAATCCCCACCCCCCCTTTGTTAGGTAGGTTGCCTAGCTAACAAAAATATTCTAAATACCACCTATAAGACCAAGCCCTACACCTCTACAAAATGTCCTAACACAGTGATGTTTCATAGGAAAATATCGTCTCGCAAAAGCAAGGGCTCGTTTATCGTTTAATTTTAAAGTAACACTGGAAAATACATTATGTACGTAATGTACTGTCGAAGGCAAGCCCAGGTGGCTTATTCTGTGAGCAAACATGATGCAATATAGCCCGCAGGCAAGAGTAAAATCACTCTGGAGCACATTCCAAACATCTCTGTTATTTTGTTAGTTTTAATAAATCCCTTAAAATAATGACCATAAGTAACCGGTGACATTGCATAACTATCAAAAAAAACATTCGATGTTTAACTTTATCATCATAAATGCCTACTCAACGTCCCATAGTTATTCTACTGTGAGATGGTAAAATATTAGTTATAAGGACTATAGGTTTTCTTGATGAGATTTTTAAATGTTCTATCTCGTCATTATATTATAACAATTATATTATATTATAACAGCATTATAACAACCTAGGTAGAGCACACAATCCCCTAGATTATTTTTTAAATTAATATTTATATCATAACAATTCATTATGTTTTTAAGCCTGCACGTCGCATAGAACAGTTCTCTGTCCGTCGATGGATAGTATCCCGGTCGTTTCCCCAAACAGTAAAACCAGTCTGTTATATGTAACACCACCACCAAATTCAAGCTCCATACGCAGGTTGCCAGATTTCTCCACAGGTTATCTTGAGATGATTTTGGGGCTTTTAGTGTCCCCGCGGCCCGGTCCTCGGCCAGGCCCCCACCCCCCGGAAGCAGCCCGTGACAGCGGACTAACACCCAGGTACCTATTTTACTGCTAGGTAACAGGGGCATAGGGTGAAAGAAACTCTGCCCATTGTTTCTCGCCGGGGCCTGGGATCGAACCCAGGATCACAAGTCCAGCGTGCTGTCTGCTCGGCCAACCGGCTCCCTAGGGAGGGAGGGAAGGAGGGATTCCAGGTAGGGAATCCTTCGTTTGAATGGTGCTTAAGTCAAAGGCGAATATTGATCTTCCCTTATTAAAAGTGTCATAGCCCAGTAGTGAATCACGCTCTAAGCCTAATGTCTTCAAAGTTTTGTAATAAAGGCGAGAATAATGGTTGTCGAAATCTCCAATTCAGTAAATTGCATTATTGTTCAAATACATGGCGATAATTTTTAGCTTTGCATTTTCAAAATATAATCCATTACCTTGGTGAAGACCGGCATAATAATTCATTGGAACAATTACCATACATATATTGTGTGGAATTACTTGCGCCCAAGGCTGATCAATCAAGAGACTAGTTTGATTCCCCGCTAGGACATATGTTTTAGAAATGGTTCTATTAAAAGTTTAACTTATGGGGTCAGGGGATGCTAACAGTGAGCTGTTTAAGGCCAGGTAAGCACTTGGGTAGGGGAACACCCGTGTGACCCTACCTTATCATAATACATTTTCATGCGATATTTAGAGCCATCGGTCACGCTTGTATTTAGCACCCAAACATGAGGAGAGAGCTCCAATCTTAGACGTACATCTTGTGACGGGAAAGTGTAGGAGTGTAGATGTTCGGCAGTCCTCCAATGGCAGGTGTCAATGTCTAGTCACACTTACAAAAAAAAAGATAGACTGCTTGTCTGTTTATCTGTTGTAAAGTAAGGGAGACACACAAAACACATAGTATGAACAATGAAACTTTAATTAATATAGAAAACAAATTATAAACAAAGACAATCCCTTGGCTATGTACAGTGCAAATAAACAAGTCAAAAACAATATAACATAAATGAATAATAGGGATGAAGATACTCTACAATAACATAAATACACAGTGAAAAATAATCAGGTGCTGAGAATATGACGCTAGCTGAGAAACATCCACCTGATACACAGCGTATATCAGTTAGTTGTTCACTGCTTGAGAGCACAAGGATATTCTGACTTCAATGGCTGGTTCAAGCCCAGACATCGATTCAGGTAGAGAGCGCTGAGGTGCAGAAGTGCAGGGGTGCAGTCAGCGAGTCACCAATCAGGAGCAGGCAGGCTGGGAAGGGTAGTTGGCTGGTTGATGACGAGCCGGCGTGGAGGGAGTGTGGAGTAGGGAGTGAGTCTTGGGTACATTTGCCTCCTGGTTAAAACGTTTTGTGCTACTGGTAGACGTACCTTGAAGGTAGCATCTTATTGTTGTATAATATACGTAACCTGATGCAGAGAAGAGCAGGCTCAATCTCTCTTGAAAGAGATTATCGTCACAACTCTCCCCCGAAGCCTGCGCTTACAGGTGAAGTTACGTCTTCAGGTGGTAGAGTGGTAGGTGGAGCTGTCTCTACCTCATAGACTCTGGAGCTGGCGTCTGCTATGATGTTGTCAGAACCTTTGATGTAGAAAAGCTCCAGGTTGAAATTCTGCAGATATAAAGCCCATCGTAGAAGTCGTTGATTGTTGAATTGGGCTTGCTGCAAGAAGCGTAGGGGATTGTGGTCCGAGTAGATGGTGGTAGACCGAGCTCCTTGCAGGTATGATTCAAAGTGTTGTAAATTCAGGACAATGGAGAGTAGCTCCTTTTCGATAGTGCTGTAATTCTTCTGGTGTGGTTTTAACTTGTAGCTGTAGTAGCTAACAGGTAGAACCTCCTCGTCTCGTTGTTGCATCAGGACACCTCCGATGCCGGTACCACTGGCGTCGACATGGAGGATGGAGGATGAAAGGCTTCGTGATATCTGGCGAGGCGAGAATAGGATTAGAACAGAGCATGGATTTAAGTTGTTCAAAAGCAATGGTTTCCTGAATGGTCCAATGATACCATTGCTTGGGGCTGGTTAAAGTGATCAATGGTGTCGCCACCGTACAAAAATTTTTCGCAAACCTACGGTAGTAGGAGGCAAGACCAAGGAAGCGCAGGAGCTGCTTCCTGGTGGTAGGCTGTTGGTAATGCTGGATGGCTTGGGTATGTATGTTTAACGGAGCTATGCTGCCACTCCCTATCTCATGACCAAGATAACGCACTTTACCTTTAGCAAAGTTAGACTTGCCCAAGTTGATGGTGAGGCCGGCTGTCAGGAGCTTGGCAAACAATCGTTGCAGCTGGAGCAGATGTTCGCTCCAGGTGTTAGTTGCCACAACGATATCATCCAAGTAGGCGTAGGTGTTATCTAAGCCCTGGATGACGCGGTTGACAGCTCGCTGGAAGGTGGCCGGGGCATTACATAGTCCAAATGGAGGGCGTTCGTATCTGTAAAGGCCAAAGGGAGTGGTAAAGGCAGATATTTCCTTAGCTTGCTCCGTCAAACATACTTGGTAGTATCCCTTGAGTAAGTCTAGCTTTGATAGATACCGAGCATTACCAATGGCATCAAGGATGTCATCTATTCTAGGTAATGGATAAACATCCTTGATAGTCACAAGATTCAATTTCCAGTAGTCGGTACACAACCTCACTTTACCGTGCGGTTTCGGCACCAAGATGCAGGGTGAGGCCCAAGGGGACTCACAAGGGGTGGCCAGCCCATGATCCAGGAGGTACTGTACTTCAGCACGCATAACTTCCTTTTTGCTTGGGCTGATTCAGAAAGGTTGACGAATCGGCCGGGTGTCAGGGAGTAGCTGGATGTCGTGCTGAACCACATTACACTCCTGTGGATCATCACTGAACAACTTCTGATGTTCCTTGAAGATTCTGATGAGAGGAGCACTATTACTATCCTGTAAATAGGTATGAAGATCATTAAGAATTTCCGAGTTGGAAGGCACTGACTCAGTGTTAGTGCTTTCGGGAGGAGAAGCAGGGAAGGTCTCACTGTGGAGGTATGGACCTTTAAAGGTGGATAATGATACCAACACATTAGGGGGAGTACCTTGATACTGCTTCAGGAGGTTGACGTGGCACAACTGGTTCTTCCGCCGCCTATCTGGAGTCTCAAGAACGTAGTTGTGATTGTTTCTGCACTCCTTGATGCGGTAAGGTCCTGAAAACTTGTTTTGCAATGGAGAACCTGAGATAGGAAAATATGCCAACACGAAGTCTCCTGGTTTAAATTTCCTTAATTTGCTGCGTTGGTCAAAATGAGTCTTCATCCTCTCCTGGGCTTTCAATAGATTGTCATTAGCAAATTTACGTACTCTCTCTAGAATGTGTTTTAAGTTTTGAAGAAACTGAGGCTCATTCTGAGGGTCACTGAAGGTGGCATTACGTAGAGAATCTTTGAAAGCTTTAAGAGGAGTACGGCACTTACGTCCGTAGAGCATCTCATAAGGAGATACTCCTAGAGACTCATTAGGGAGACTTCTGAAAATGCACATAATGAGGTCAAGTTGTTTATCCCAGTCCTTCAAGATTTCATTGCAAAATTTCTTTAGGAGTGCTTTCATAGTCTGATGACTACGTTCAAGAGAACCCTGTGAAGCAGGATGATAGGGGCTGGACAGTACCTGTGTGATGTTGAACTCCTCCAGTGTCTTCTTGAAGAGATCACTGGTGAAGTTGGTGCCACAGTCACTTTGAACCTCTCTTGGAAATCCATACTGGGTGAAGATCTTCAATAGCTGTTTCGCCACAGTAGCAGCCGTAATGTTCTTTACTGGAACTGCTATGGGGAATCTGGTGGTAGGACACAGGATAGTTAGTATATAGGCGTTGCCAGAACTGGTCCGGGGTAAAGGACCAACACAGTCTATGATGAGTCTGTGGAAAGGTTCTTCAGGCACCTGGATCGGAGTCAAGGGGGCCTGGGGAATAGAAATGTTAGGTTTACCTGCCATCTAACATGTATGACACTGTTGCACATAACTTTTGACGTCTTTAACCATACCTGGCCAGTAGTAGTCTTGTCTGATTCCATGGTAGGTTTTGTTAAAACCGTAGTGAGAAAGAGCTCCGTGGGCCAGGTGTAGAATATCGGGCCGTAAGCTGGTGGGAACCACTAGTTGTTCGACATTTGCCCAATCGTCGTCCTACTTCAGCTTGCTGGGTCTGTACCTGCGGTAGAGCAACTGATTCTCTAGGAAGAACCCAGGGATACTGTCAGGTTGAGTCTCAGCCTGGAAGAATAATGGTGTTAATGATAGATCTTCCCTCTGTAACTTACGGAACTCCAAACTAGTAAGATTAGGAGGTAGATTCTGATGGTCTTGAGGGACAGCGGTAGCAGTAGAGTCAGCTGGTTGCGGTCGTGCAGCTTGTGCATGGGTGGTCACCAAAACCGGAGGACTGTCTCATGACTCCAACCGGAGTCATGAGACAGTGACGTGTAGCAGTTAGTGATGCTCAGTGTGTTGTGTCACTGTTGTCCCTGAGTCATGAGACAGTGACGTGTAGCAGTTAGTGATGCACAGTGTCTTGTGTCACTGTTGTCCCTGAGTCATGAGACAGTGACGTGTAGCAGTTAGTGATGCTCAGTGTCTTGTGTCACTGTTGTCCCTGAGTCATGAGACAGTGACGTGTAGCAGTTAGTGATGCTCAGTGTCTTGTGTCACTGTTGTCCCTGAGTCATGAGACAGTGACGTGTAGCAGTTAGTGATGCTCAGTGTCTTGTGTCACTGTTGTCCCTGAGTCATGAGACAGTGACGTGTAGCAGTTAGTGATGCTCAGTGTGTTGTGTCACTGTTGTCCCTGAGTCATGAGACAGTGACGTGTAGCAGTTAGTGATGCTCAGTGTGTTGTGTCACTGTTGTCCCTGAGTCATGAGACAGTGACGTGTAGCAGTTAGTGATGCTCAGTGTGTTGTGTCACTGTTGTCCCTGAGTCATGAGACAGTGACGTGTAGCAGTTAGTGATGCACAGTGTCTTGTGTCACTGTTGTCCCTGAGTCATGAGACAGTGACGTGTAGCAGTTAGTGATGCACAGTGTCTTGTGTCACTGTTGTCCCTGAGTCATGAGACAGTGACGTGTAGCAGTTAGTGATGCTCAGTGTCTTGTGTCACTGTTGTCCCTGAGTCATGAGACAGTGACGTGTAGCAGTTAGTGATGCACAGTGTGTTGTGTCACTGTTGTCCCTGAGTCATGAGACAGTGACGTGTAGCAGTTAGTGATGCACATTGTCTTGTGTCACTGTTGTCCCTGAGTCATGAGACAGTGACGTGTAGCAGTTAGTGATGCACAGTGTGTTGTGTCACTGTTGTCCCTGAGTCATGAGACAGTGACGTGTAGCAGTTAGTGATGCACAGTGTCTTGTGTCACTGTTGTCCCTGAGTCATGAGACAGTGACGTGTAGCAGTTAGTGATGCTCAGTGTCTTGTGTCACTGTTGTCCCTGAGTCATGAGACAGTGACGTGTAGCAGTTAGTGATGCTCAGTGTCTTGTGTCACTGTTGTCCCTGAGTCATGAGACAGTGACGTGTAGCAGTTAGTGATGCACAGTGTCTTGTGTCACTGTTGTCCCTGAGTCATGAGACAGTGACGTGTAGCAGTTAGTGATGCACAGTGTCTTGTGTCACTGTTGTCCCTGAGTCATGAGACAGTGACGTGTGGCAGTTAGTGATGCACAGTGTCTTGTGTCACTGTTGTCCCTGAGTCATGAGACAGTGACGTGTGGCAGTTAGTGATGATCAGTGTCTTGTGTCACTGTTGTCTCCTTGTATAGCGTAGATACGTTGATATACTTACGATCGACAGTCTTGTGTAGTGTGTGGTGAGGTTGTTGTGGTGATGATCGACAGTTATATATAGTGTGTTGTGACTTTGTTAAAGTTATTCTCGACAATCTTGCATAGTACAATGACGTTGTTGTGGTGATGGTCGACAATCTTTTATAGTGTGTGGTGACGTTGTTGTGATGAAGGTCGACAGTCATGTGTATAGTGTGTGGTGACGTTGTTGTGGTGAAGGTCGACAGTCATGTGTATTGTGTGGAAACGTTGTTGTGGCGATGGTCGACAGTCTTGTATAGTGTGTACTCACGTAATTGTACTCACTTAATTGTGCTTGCGGGTTTTGAGCTCTGGCTCTTTGGTCCCGCCTGTCAACCGTCAGTCAACAGGTGTACAGGTTCCTGAGCCTATTGGGCTCTATCATATCTACACTTGAAACTGTGTATGGAGTCAGCCTCCACCACATCACTTCCTAATGCATTCCATTTGTCAACCACTCTGGCACTAAAAACGTTCTTTCTAATATCTCTGTGGCTCATTTCGGCACTCAGTTTCCACCTGTGTCCCCTTGTGCGTGTGCCCCTTGTGTTAAAATGCCTGTCTCTATCTAGACTATAAACTTCATTGAGAATCTTGAATGTGGTGATCATGTCCACCCTAATTCTTCCGTCCTCCAGCGAAGTGAGGTTGAATTCCCGGTGTCTCTCATCGTAGCTCATATCTCTCAGTTCGGTTACTAGTCTGGTGACAAACCTTTGAACCTTTTCCAGTTTAGTCTTATCCTTGTCTAGATATGGACTCCATGCTGAGGCTACATACTCCAGGATTTACCTGACATATGTGGTATACAAAGTTCTGAGTGATTCCTTACACAAGTTTCTGAATGTCATTCTTATGTTGGCCAGCCTTGCATATGCCGCTGATGTTATCCTCTTGATATGGGCTGCAGGGGACAGGTCTGGCGTGATATCAACCCACAAGTCTTTTTTCTCTCTCTGACTTTTGAGGAATTTCATTTCCCAGATGATACCTTGTATCTGGCCTCCTGCTCCCTACACCTATCTCCAATTACATTACATTTTCTTGGGTTAAACTCTAAAATCATTTGTTCGACCATTCCTTCAGCTTGTCTAGGTCTTCTTGAAACCTCAAGCAGTCCTCCTCTGTCTTAATCCTTCTCATAATTTTGGCATCGTCAGCAAACATTGAGAGAAATGAATCTATACCCTCCGGGAGATCATTTACATATATCAGAAACAAGATAGGACCGAGTACAGAGCCCTGTGGGACTCCACTGGTGACTTCATGCCAATCTGAGGTCTCACCCCTCACCGTACTCTCTGCTTCCTATTGCTTAGGCAATCCCTTATACACTGGAGCACCTTACCAGCTACACCTGCCTGTCTCTCCAGCTTATGTACCAGCCTCATATGCGGAACTGTGTCAAAGGTTTTCCGACAATCCAAGAAAATGCACTCAGCCCAGCATTCTCTTTCTTGCTTATTATTTGTCACCTGGTCGTAGAATTCTATTAAGCCAGTAAGGCAAGATTTACCCTCCCTGAACCCATGTTGGTGGTGTGTCACAAAGTTCCTTCACTCCAGATGTGTTACTAGGTTTTTTCTCACGATCTTGTCCATCACCTTGCATGGTATACAAGTCAAGGACACTGGCCTGTGTGGTGACGTTGTTTTGGTGATGGTCGACAGTTCTTATACAGTGTGTGGTGACGATGTGGTGGTGATGATCGACAATTTTGAATAGTGTGTGGTGACGATGTTGTGGTGATGTTCGACAATCTTGTATAGTGTAGTGACTTTGTTGTGGTGATGGTCGACAGTTTTGTATAGTGTGATGACATTGTTGTTGTTATGGTCGACAGTCTTGAGTATTGTGTTTGGAGACGTGGTTGAGGTGATGATCAAAAGTCTTATATAGTGTGAGGTGACGTTGTTGTGGTGATAGCCAACATTTTTATATAGTGTGTGATGACGTTGTTGTGGTTGTTTCGACAATCTTGTTTAATATAGTGACGTTGTTGGGGTTATGGTCGTCTGTCTTGTAGAGTGTGTGTGATGTAGTTGTGGTGATGGTCGACAGTTTTGTAAAGTGTGTGGTGACGTTGTTGAGGTGATGGTCGACATTCTTGTGTAGTGTGTGGTGACGTTGTTGTGCTGATGATCGACAGTCTTGAATAGTGAAGTGACATTGTTGTGGTGATTGTCGACAGTCTTCATTAGTGTAGTGACGTTGTTGTTGTTTTGGTCGACAGTCTAGAATAGTGTGTGGTGACATAGTTGTGGTTATAGTTGACAGTCTTGTGAAGTGTGTGGTGACGTTGTTGTTGGAAATTTCCAACACTAATACAATATTATTGTATTATTCTTATAAACTATTACTAAAATCTACTAATTACTGTAGTAACTAAAAATTAACTAACAGTAGTGTTCACATGAACTAATAATTGTATCTGTACAATAATGCTGGAATTTTTACGTAACCAAAGGCCAGTATTGCGTCAGATTTTACCAAGTTAAACACATTTATATCCAGTGTGTTAGAGAATTGAGTGTGATTCTCTAAAATTAGCAGTATTCCGTGTGATAATTATTTACCGATAACATGACTCCCAAATAATGCCAAATCGAGAGTTTTAGTTACAACTGTTATCAAGTAATGAATTTAACGTCATGCGTGAATGCCATGGAGAGAACTAAAATCATCTCCATTTCTCGTTTACCATCGTAAGACGAGAAAGTAATAATATTTAGCTCCTTAGAATTACAACCCAGTCTTTATCAAAGCATTTTAGCCACAACTGCGCGAAATAATATTATTCGTGATAAATAATTTCTGTGGCGAATGCGAGACGGCAGGGAGAGGGAGACGCCGTTGTGGTGGTAGACGACAGCTCGAGGAGAAGTCGCCAGTGTGCGGCGTGAAGACTTGTTGCGGAATTGAGCAACTCGTTTTGGTGTCAGAGTCTAGGATACGTTGTGGTGAATTATCAGCAAGATTTAACCTGATATTCATCCCAGAACTAGTTAATTGGTTCTACGTGATCCATCGTGACCGGCCAAATAAGCGCGTCGACATCCAAGCCAAGCTAGCTACCACGTGTTCGCCATTGTGGCGCTAGAGCCTGGGACGCGGTTTCGGCAAGCTTCAACTTATACGTTATTCATCTCCCAGTGTTCTATGAGGAATTCCGGAGATTCCGAGGATGATTCGTAATTGATGTCTTTGAAAACGTCTTCAAGCTAAGACTTTTCGTATTTCTTTGATTATTCAAATTATCAGTATTTTAGTTATCATTTATGGAATGCTGTGTGCACTGGAGATAATACATGTTTATTGTAATGATTAATTTCTGATGTTAATGTTCTATATTCTTATTGGTGATAAATTTTCTATTGATTCTTTAATTGGTCATAAGATTGGGTTATTACACAATGGACTGGTGCACGAACCACACTAGTTCCTAGACATATATGAAGTTCTAGCAATAACACCCCAATGTAGGTGTTTGAGGCTTTGATTCAAGTAAATTATTTATACAGCCCATTAATTACTCAAGTGATTATATTTCCTAGTATTTATCCAGAGTCACTGGTTCCTCTAGGAATTTCTAATTATCACACTTTTTATTAGTTTCCCTCTTTACTATAAAAGCGGGTGGTCCTTCGTAATTGATTTCATTACTTTCATAATTAAATAAATAGAGTCAATCCCCAAATGTCCCACAGTTGTTGTGGTGATAGTCGACAGTCTATTATAGTGTAGTGACGTTGTTGAGGTGATGGTCGACAACCTTGTATTGTGTGTAGTGACGTTGTTGTGGTGATGGGCGATATTCTTGTACAGTGTATTCACCTAGTTGTTCTTCCCGGGGTTGAGCTCTGCTCTTTCGGACCTTCTCTCAACTGTCAATCAATCAACTGTAAATAACTTCTGTTTTTTTCACACACACACATGCACACACCCAGGAAGCAGTTCCATAACAGCTGTCTAACTCCCAGGTACCTATTTACTGATTGGTAACAGGAGCATCAGAGTAATAGAAACTTTGCACATTTGTTTCTGCCTTGTCTGGGAATCGAAACCGAGCAACAGAATTTCGAGTCCTGTGCACTGGCCGTTCAGTTACCAGTGTGTAGTGACGTTGTTGTGGTGATTGTCGACAGTCATATATACTGCGTGGTGATGTTGTTGTGGTGATGGTCGACAGTCTTGTATATTGTAGAGACGTTGTTGTGGTGATGGTCGACAGTCTTGTATAGTGTAGAGACGTTGTTGTGGTGATGGTCGACAGTCTTGTGTAGTGTGTGGTGACGTTGTTGTGGTGATGGTCGACAGTCTCGTATAGTGTGAGGGTGACGTGGTTCTGGTGATGGTCGACAGTCTCGTATAGTGTGAGGGTGACGTGGTTCTGGTCATGGTCGACAGTCTCGTATAGTGTGAGGGTGACGTGGTTCTGGTCATGGTCGACAGTCTCGTATAGTGTGAGGGTGACGTGGTTCTGGTGATGGTCGACAGTCTCGTATAGTGTGAGGGTGACGTGGTTCTGGTGATGGTCGACAGTCTCGTATAGTGTGAGGGTGACGTGGTTCTGGTGATGGTCGACAGTCTCGTATAGTGTGAGGGTGACGTGGTTCTGGTCATGGTCGACAGTCTCGTATAGTGTGAGGGTGACGTGGTTCTGGTGATGGTCGACAGTCTCATATAGTGTGAGGGTGACGTGGTTCTGGTCATGGTCGACAGTCTCGTATAGTGTGAGGGTGACGTGGTTCTGGTGATGGTCGACAGTCTCGTATAGTGTGAGGGTGACGTGGTTCTGGTCATGGTCGACAGTCTTATATAATGTGTGGTGACGGACCTCGGCGCCATCTACGATCCAGGTGCCAAACTATAACTGTTGACCCTCCCATTAATCGCAGTTTCCCATCTTTTAGTACGTTGTGCTGGAAGCTGACGACCAACCAAGGACGAAAGATGGAAGACAGTGAAGTCGGAACAGTGGAAGACTTGGGTCGACCTGAAGATGCTAGCCAAGTGGGCTAGTTGAGTGCTGTAGACTTCACTCCTGGAGGTGCTAGCCAGTGAGGCTAGGAGTGCGCTGTGGTTGGGCGATGTAGACTTCAGTTCTGGAAGGTACTAGCGAGTGGGGCTAGTTGAGAGCAGCTGACTGATTGAGCGCCCCAGCGAGTGTGCAACGGACGTGGAGCAGCGAAGACCTCATCAGAGGCATTTTGTGGCCGTCGTCTGTGAAGCAGGTTTGCGTAAGGGCTAGCAACGCCTCTCCGGTTGACCTCGCATAGACTTGTATATATTATACAAAAAAAATTCAAATGTTTATTCAGGTAAAGTACATACATACAAAGGGTGATATAAATATTGATGAATTTATAGATAGAGATAGAACATACAATGCCTAAAGCCACTATTACGCAAAGCGTTTCGGGCAGGAGAAACACTAAAGACTAAAATTTAATACTAATTTAGATTAAGGTATAAAATGTGTCGAGAAAATATAAAAATAAAAAAGGTGGGAACATGGCAGAAAAACAGCAAAAATACAATTTGGTCAACAAACAGCATTGTTAAAAAATAACAGACATGGGTTGACATTATAGGGGTAAGGTAGTTTACAGGGAGGTAATTAGGTAGTGCTTAGTTTTTAACTTAAACTGGTTGAGAGAGGTACAGTCTTTAACATGGTTGGGAAGGTCATTCCACGTTCTGGGTCCCTTGATTTGTAGAGCATTTCTAGTTTGATTAAGCCGTACTCTTGGAATATCAAAAAGGTGTTTGTTTCTGGTGTGGTGCTCATGGTTTCTGTTACAACCTTCAATGAAGCTTTTGAGGTCAGGATCGGCATTACAGTTCAGCATTTATATATATATATATATATATATATATATATATATATATATAATATATATATTGTCGGGGTTCACCACCATAAGAGGGGCGAGTAACAGTATACTCAAGGTCACTCACCGTAGCCCTGCGGGTCTTCACTCTATCCTCGCGGCGCCACTGTACGCCAGGAGAGTATCCCAGTCAATCCCAACCAGCCTCTGATCGAGAAAGAGTGGGAACACAACTTGTTCTCTTAACTATTGTGTGCCCGCCCCGACACAGGGCTCTACTACTAACCACAAGGTCGCCAACTGGTGTTTCCTGTGTCCAGTAACACGTCAGTGGTTTCGTTGAATTGTGGTAACAGTGGCAAGAGCACACTCAATATGTCTGATATCAGGCAGGTATTTACTTCTATCACTCTATTTCCTTTCACGTATTATATAGCCAAAAGAAATGTGGAGGGGATGATATAAACACCAATGTACTTTGTATTTTACTTAAAACTCAAGACATCACAATATTATATCAATAAGCAAACAGCTGTTTCAGGCGGAAGTCGCTCGTTCCCACATATAATCATGAACTCGCCAAGCCGGCAATGCTCCCCCTCACATCAATGTCAAAATCAGCTTGGCGACTCCCACCGCGCGAATGTTCGTGTATTTGTTTGCCTGGCGTGAGGCGCCTGTTTCTTTAAATTCTCAAAGATCACTAAAAGTTCAAACACACAATATTTGCGACAATAGCACGTAAATACTTCGCTGCACTGATCTTGAGCTCAATCAAACATTTCTACATTAATGGACACAATAATTCACTATCATGGTATAACACACTGCCCTTCATTTAATGATAACGTATGCAAGTATATATCACTGGAGTTCTCAGTAATTCCTTTCGTGGGCGAATATTCAATTAATCACTGCACATATGAATGGTTATTCAATACACAAGCATCGACATATATATATATAGATAAATCATAGATATCAATAATGGTAATAATATAGTTACTGGGCACTTAGCCTATCACCAAATACTGGCACATTTATATATATATACTCTCTCACTAACTGATCATATTAAAGTCTCATGAAAGACATTATCAACACAGTAAATTCATCAATTACTCCGGGTGCCTGCACACCAATAATAGTAATAATTTCCGTGAGTACTCTATATAGCCCCACTCTGCACACTGGTGCCTTACTGTGACATGGGTGAGCCTTGCTCACGACATACAAAATACTCTGGCTAAATAATATAGCTGACTAAAGGGGAATTGGGAGGGAAACTAGAATCACCTACTTCCACCTATCCTCCGGTGAGAGTTGAGTTGTAGCTCCTGGTCCAGGCTCCTGCCTCGTGTAGGGAACGCCCCCACACACACACCCTGTCGTGTCCTCCAGGAACTCAATCAACGTCCCACCATAAACGCGTCATCTCCGTGTCTTTCCACTGCAGGTCCGTGCTCCTCCACGACTTCTCGAAGGGTTGGAGTCGATCTCCTGGCCGTCAACTTCTCCTCCCAGCTACGGCTGCCTGCCTACGTCTCGGCTGCAGTCGTTCGGATTCCCGATTAGTGTCTTCTTCACTGCTTCCCAGTGGATTGGCCCAGCCGCTACGTCGTCACTGTGAAGCTATCAGACGTCCCAGACGATACTGCCTAGACTTCACCTGCACAGCACCCGACCCTGGAGCACTTGATGCTCAATATTCCGTCAATTCCCTCTTCGGTCCACACATGGAATGAAGGAAGACCTCTGGCGTACTTGCAGACTACGGGTGACACGTAAAATCCACGGGAGTGGCGTGTTACTGTCAGATTGACAGGATCAATCTTCACACATCCGACCACCTTGACGTGTCGTGTCAGACTGATTCCCTCCAGAGGATTGGCCCAGCCACTACGTCATCACTGTGATGCTATCAGCCGTCGCATTCATCGCTGCCTAGACTCCACTGTTGCACAACACCTGTCCCTGGAGCACTTGTTGCTCAATATTCTGTCAATTCCTTCTTCGGTCCACACATGGAATGAAGGAAGACCCCACAGGTGTTGGCAGACCACGGGTGATGCGTAAATCCTCCGGAGATGGGGTAAACTGTCCAACTGACAGGACCCCAAGCGCACGTCCGACCTCCTTGACGTGCTGTCTTAGACTGATGGCACCAAAGTCATGCACTAACCGGACCCCCTTTCCTTCGTGACGTCATTTTCGCCATGGGAGGTTTTCATTGGCTCCCTGTGCCACGTCGCTGTCGGAGACCAATCTGGTGTCACTGACGTCACACAGTTTTGGCGGCAAAACAGAAGAGCCAGCGCCATATTGGCTTCTTAAAGGGCCTATACCACAGGCCAAAATACTCTTCTTTTCCAAATTTCTCGGCACTTCGAGAACACAACATTCTCCCACATATATCAAACTGATGCCTGTGACGTAGAGAATGCTCGGGTAAAGTGGACATGACTCTTACAGCAGGCTTGGGAGAAATATAAGGGGGGGAACTCTTGGAATATCAAAAAGGTGTTTGTTTCTGGTGTGGTGCTCATGGGTTCTGTTACAACCTTCAGTGAAGCTTTTAAGGTCAGGATCGGCATTACAGTTCAGCATTTATATATATATATATATATATATATATATATATATATATATATATATATATATAATACACATGAGCGGATGTGCAGTGACTTAATATCTAACATATTCAGAGATTTGAGTAGGGGTACCGAGTGATGTCTGGGGCCAGAGTTGGATATTGTCCTAATAGCAGCTTTTGTTGAGTAATTAGAGGACGTAAATGATTTTGGGTAGTAGAACCCCAAGCACAAATACCATAGTTGAGATAAGGATAGATGAAGGAGTAATAGAGCGTCACCAGGGCAGGGCGAGGTACATAATATCTGATCTTAGACAGAATGCCAACAGTTTTTGAAACTTTTTGATATATTTAGAATGTGTCCCTGGAAATTCAGTTTGTGGTCAATGAGAACGCCAAGGAATTTGCCATCTATTTTGTTACAAATTTGGGTATTATTTATCCTGAGATTTATTTGATTTGAGGATTTTTTGCCAAATAAAATATAGAAAATTTTGTCAATGTTGAAGGTGAGTTGTTGGCAGTTTGCCAAAGATGGACTTTATTTAGCTCAGTATTCACTGTGACATTTAGAGCAAGGGGGGTCAGGACTGGAGTAAATAAAGGTTGTCTTCAGCAAATATAATTGGTTTGAGGTGTTGGGAGGCATTTGGAAGGTCATTAATGTATATGAGAAAAAGGAGAGGGCAAGTATGCTGCCCTGAGGAACACCAGTGTTGATGGGTAGGGTGGGAGAAATTGAATTATTCACAGAAACATATTGAGCCTGTCAGTAAGGTAAGATTTGAGGTATTGCATGGAGTGATCTCTGACTCCATAATGATGTAATTTACATAATGATGTAAAAGCATTACGCAGGTCCACAAATAACACAACAGGGAACTCATTTTTATCAAGAGCTGCGTGTATCAATTAAATCATACTAATAAGTGCATCGTTAGTGCTTTTTTGGGGTTTGTGAAGCTATATTGACAAGAATTAAGTATATTGTGTTTGGCTAGATAAGAGTAAGCTGCTTGTAGATTAGTTTTTCAAATATTTTTGACAAGTTTGGCAGGATTGATATAGGTCTGTAGTTGTTAACATCAGTGAGATCACCACATTTGTGGACAGGGGTTACTCTCGCTTTTTTAGAATATCTGGAAAGGTTTGGAGTTAAAGTGACTTGTTGAAGAGCAATGCAATAACAGGGGCTAAAGATCTGGAGTTTTTTTTGTAAATTAAAGTTGGTATCTCCTCAAGGGCACTTGGCTTGGTTTTAAGAGAAAGGATTATCTCATTAACATCAGTGGAATTTGCAGGCATTAGGTACAGAGACTGTGGATAGTTACCTGTAAGATAGTCCTGAACATCAGTGCTGGAAGATGGAATATCATTTGCAAGGGATGACCCAATGGAAGAGAAGAACCTATTGAACTCAATAGCAGTATCAGAGGCTGTAAGCTGATCATCGTTATTGGACAAGAGTATTGGTTTGTTATTTAAAATCTAATTTGATCCCAATATTTGTGAAGTTGTGCTCCATGTTTTCCTAATGTTGCCCATTGTTTTGGTAAATTTATCTTCGTAGTATTTAGTTTCGGCTCTTCTAATTAGTTTAGATAGCAATGACGAGTAATTCTTTGAAAATTCTTTGGAGACGATTCCTAACCTATACTTCTTCTCAAGGTCATGATTTTTTATTAATGGATTTAAGTATCCCCTTTGTAAGCCAAGGATTGTTTAGCCTTTTAGTTGTGACTTGTTTTGTTAGCATAGGACTGTGGGTGTTATAAAGGCTGAGAGTTTTTTGAAGAAAAGATTGCACTGCTAGTTTGATGTCCCTTATGTTACCTAATTCGGACTTCCAGTTGACATTAGCAGCAGCAGCTATAAAATTGCCTATAGCAGTTTCATTGTGCAGCCTAAAGCTTATCTCTCTTGTCTCTATAGGTGGTTTGTTAATGTTAATTAGGAGAAATGTGGGGTAATGGTCAGTAGTGCTATCGATGATTATCACTGAAGTAAGCGCAGAGGTTATGTTGGTCCAGATGTGATCAAGAGCCGTGGCAGTACTATCAGTGATTCTAGTAGGTCTAGTGATTAGGGGTATGAGGAAGCAGGAATTCATACAGTTGAGGAAGCTCAAGTTAGTCCCTGTTCCTGCATTTCCTGCAGCGTTTGAACGTCTGTTGGTCGACGGGGTAAGACCGTTGCCACGGACGAGAAAGGGAAACACCTACCTGATGACCATCATGTGTGCGGCGACAAGGTTCCCAGAAGCAGTCCCAATGCGATGCTTGACGTCAAAAGGTGTAGCCGGGCAGTTGCAGCGTTTTTTCTCTTGGGTGGAATGCCCAGAGAAATCCAGACAGACTGTGGGAGCGTATTCCAGTCAGAGTGGTTTAGACAGACCGTGTCGAATTGGAGAGTAACTCAGATTCGGTTGTCGCCCTACCAACCGCAGTCGCAAGGGGCGATCGAAAGGTTTCACTCCACACTGAACACTATTCTGAGTGTTCTGTGTGAAACAAGGAGCCGAGTGGGATGAGGCAGTGTACTGTGCATTGTTTGCTATACGGAACGCTGTAGTGGAGTCACAGGCTTTCTCACCGTTCCAACTGGTATATGGACATGAGGTACGGAGTCCTCTATCCATGCTGAGAGAGCAATGGGCGCCAGGAGTGACTGTGGGAACGGTCAGCGAATATGTGCAGAAATTTAAGGAGCGTCTCGCATTGGCGAAAGAGCTAGCAGGAAAGCATTTGAAGGAGGTGCAGCAAAAGATGTCAGAGTTGTACTACAAGAAAGCTATGCCAAGAGAGTTCCAGATTGGGTCCCAAGTTATGGTGTCACTGCCAGGGAAGAGACCGTGTGACCGAGTCACGATTTGAGGAGCCGTGTAAGGTGCTAAGGCGATTGGGTCCAGTAAGCTATGAAGTCAGCAAGCCGGACAGACCCCGCAAGACACAGGTGTGTCATATTGACCGTCTGAAGCCTTTCTTCCTTGAAGAAGGAGGAGCCGCCGTGCAAGACGGAACAATGCCATGAGAACTACAGCAGAAAGTGGTCTTATGCGTGCAGGTGAATCAAGAGATTCCAGCAGAGGAAGGAAAATGGTCGAGGGCGGACGGCACCCATCTCTCGTGAATTTGTTGACTTACTGCGGGGAACATGGGCCTCAGGGATAAGAGCCTCGTTGGACGTAGAATCACTGTTTACCAACGTACCTGAGGATGAAACAATCGGGATGATAGCGGACAGAGTGTATCGTGATACGGCCTGTACTCCTCTTGACATACCAGAAAACATTCTAAGGAAACTACTCCAAGCTTGTACTAAAGAGGCACCCTTCTTGAGCCCAGATGGGCACATGTATAAGCAAGTAGATGGGGTCGCCATGGGTTCTCCCCTAGGTGTCCTGTTTGCGAACTTCTACATGGGTACCATAGAGCAAAAAGTCTTAGTCGGCATGAACTTGAAACCGGCCATATACTGCAGGTATGTTGATGACATTTTTACACAGGTACCTGATGTCAGACATCTGCAGGAGCTGAAGGAGGCATTTGAGCAGAATACTGTGTTGCGTTTCACTTACGAGATGGAGAAGGATGGGAAGCTGCCCTTTCTAGATGTAACAGTCATGGAAAGGAGCGGTGGTTTCCACACTGCAGTCCACACTAAGGAAACAAATTGTTAATTGCCGGCTGGAAAGATATTGCAAATCAAATGCAATATCTTTCATAGACAACTGGGAACACTTCTATGGAAGAAATGAAATGTATGCTCGTGATGGGGTGCATCTATCGAGAGCTGGGGTTGTTGCTGTTGCGAACTCGTTGGAAGAAGTGGTTACAGGTGTTTGAATTTAAACTGTTAGTAGATAGAGGTATGGGAATTGATTTGGAGGAAGGAGATAATAAAAGTATGTGTTTGTGGGAGAAAGGAATTGGCAAAATGATCAGGGAAAGAGAAGGGCCTCAAAAAAACAATTCACTTAGGGTATATTACACTAACAGTAGAAGTCTAAGAAATAAAATTAACGAATTAAATGCTCTTGTCTGCACAGAAAAAATAGATATTATTGCACTTACCGAAACGTGGATGAATGTAGAAAATAGAGAACTATTAGCTGAATATCAAATAAATGGATTTAAACTATTTCACACAGATAGATATATTAGACGAGGAGGGGGAGTAGCCATATATGTTAGGGACAATTTGAAATGTAGTCTCAAAGAGGGAATCAAAACTGAGCCACACTCAGAAACTATTTGGATAGAATTATACGAAAAATCAAATAATATTATAATAGGAGTTATATATAGGCCACCAAATTTAGACAGAATGGAAGCAAAGCATCTATGGGATGAAATATCTAGGGCATCTAGATCTAACAGTATTTACGTCATGGGTGACTTTAATTTTAGTGGAATAAACTGGTTGAACAAAACAGGGAATAGTGAAGCAGAAGATTTTCTAGAATTAATTGACGATTGCTTTCTTACGCAACACATTAAGGAACCAACACGGGAAAATAATATTTTAGATTTAGTGTTAACTAACAGGGAAACACAAATTAATGACATCGAAATAGGGAGTGAGCTAGGGAACAGTGATCACAAAGAAATCAGATTTAGCATAGAATGGAATAGACCTGTAGGAGAAATTTCTGTTAAAGTGCCAGATTTTCGAAAAGCTGATTTTAATAGCCTAAGAAATTCTTTGGGTCAAATTGATTGGAAAGTCTTGGGTATGGGGTGGGGGCTGGTCTTGGAGCGAGACATGAACCCAGCGATAGGTGACGTAAATGGGGATTTCGATGTGGATTCAATATATAACTTATTTAAGAACATTCTAAACAAAGCACAGGAACGTAGTATACCATACAAATTGAATAGATTGAATACTAATGACCCAAAGTGGATAACAAAGAATTTGAAGAACCTTATAGGTAAAAAGAGAGCTTGGTACAAAAGGATTAAAATGGGGAGGTCACTTTAGAACAGGAATTCGTACAACTGATTAGAAATGTTAAAAAAGAGATAAGGAAAGCAAAAAGAAACTATGAAGTTCGTATAGCAAGGCAAGCAAAGACAAATCCTAAAGGGTTTTTTCAGTTATATCGTACTAAGACTAGGGAAAGGATAGGTTCATTAAAAACTGAGACAGGTCAAATAACAGATAGTGATGAAGAGATGAGTAGTATTTTTAATAAATATTTTGTATCTGTATTTACTAAAGAGGAACTTAACAATATGCCTTCAGCCGAACACGTCTATGTGGGTGGGGACGAGGACAGGTTGACGAGTTAAGCAGTTACCAGGGAGGATGTTCTTAAACAAATAGTAAAACTCAAACCAAACAAATCCCCAAGGCCGGATGAAGTGTTTGCCAGGGTGCTTAAAGAATGCAAAGAGGAGCTTTGTGACCCACTGTCAACCATATTTAATAAATCAATAGAGTCAGGCAGAGTGCCAGAGTTTTGGAAAGTTGCTAATGTGATACCAGTTTTTAAGAAAAGAGATAGATCACTTGCGTCTAACTATCGACCAATTAGCCTAACGTCTATTGTGGGAAAGTTACTCGAATCTATAATAGCAAATAAAATTCGTCTTCATCTTGAAAAACATAAATTAATAATTGAGTCGCAACATGGTTTTATAATGGCCGTTCATGTTTAACAAATTTGTTATCTTTTTATTCTAGCATAGTTGAGGCAGTTGATAGTGGTAAGGATTGTGATGTTGTGTACCTTGACTTTAGCAAAGCTTTTGATACAGTGCCACATGAAAGACTGATTAAAAAGATAGAGTCTCATGGTATTGGGGGTGCTATATTAAGCTGGATTAGGGCATGGCTATACCAAAGGAAACAGAGAGTTAGTATAAATGGAGTCAAGTCAGAGTGGGAAAATGTTGTAAGTGGAGTGCCTCAAGGCTCTGTCCTTGGACCTCTTTTGTTTATAATATATATAAATGATTTAGATTCAGGTTTGAGTAGCAACATTTGCAAATTTGCCGATGATACGAAAATCGGTAGGGAAATTAATTCGGAGGAGGACTCACTATCACTTCAAGTTGATCTAGATAGGGTTTTGAAATGGTCAAAGGATTGGCAGATGCAGTTTAATGCTGATAAATGTAAAGTTCTGAGGTTAGGTAATGATGATAGAGTTACAAGATACGAGCAAGATGGTGTTGAGATTGCGAAGTCGGATTGCGAAAGGGATCTAGGAGTTATGATTAGTAAGAATTTAAAACAAAAGGATCAATGCATAAATGTTCGTAATAAGGCAAATCGGACACTTGGATTTATTAATCGCAGCGTTAGTAACAAGACACCTGGTGTGGTTCTCAAGCTATATCTTGCTCTAGTTAGGCCCCATTTAGATTTTGCAGTTCAGTTTTGGTCGCCATATTATAGAATGGATATAAATTCACTTGAACGTGTCCAGCGTAGGATGACTAAGTTAATTCCCCAAATTAGAAATCTTTCATATGAAGAAAGACTAACAAAGCTTAATTTGCATTCACTGGAAAGGCGAAGAGTTAGGGGTGACATGATAGAGGTTTACAAGTGGGTGAATGGACATAACAAAGGGGATATTAATAGGGTATTAAAAGTATCAACACAAGACAGAACAAGAAACAATGGGTTTAAATTGGACAAGTTTAGATTTAGGAAAGACTTGGGTAAATACTGGTTCAGTAACAGGGTTGTTGATTTGTGGAACCAATTGCCGCGTAACATTGTGGAGGTGGGTCCCTCGATTGTTTCAAGCATGGGTTGGACATGTATATGAATGGGATTGGGTGGTTATAAATAGGAGCTGCCTCGTATGGGCTAATAGGCCTTCTGCAGTTGCCTTTGTTCTTATGTTCTGATAAATGTAAAGTTCTGAGGCTAGGTAATAATGATAGAGTTACAAGATACGAGCTAGATGGTGTTGAGATTGCGAAGTCGGATTGCGAAAGGGATCTGGGAGTTATGATTAGTAAGAATTTAAAACAAAAGGATCAATGCATGAATGTTCGTAATAAGGCGAATAGGACACTGAGATTTATTAATCGAAGCGTTAGTAACAAGACACCTGGTGTGGTTCTTAAGCTATATCTTGCGCTGGTTAGGCCCCATTTAGATTTTGCAGTTCAGTTTTGGTCGCCATATTATTGAATGGATATAAATTCACTTGAACGTGTCCAGCGTAGGATGACTAAGTTAATTCCCCAAATTATAAATCTTTCATATGAAGAAAGATTAACAAAGCTTAAGTTGCATTCACTGGAAAGGCGAAGAGTTAAGGGTGACATGATAGAGGTTTACAAGTGGGTGAATGGACATAACAAACGGGATATTAATAGGGTATTAAAAGTATCAACACAAGACAGAACACGAAACAATGGGTATAAATTGGATAAGTTTAGTTTTAGGAAAGACTTGGGTAAATACTGGTTCAGTAACAGGGTTGTTGATTTCTGGAACCTTCTGCATAGGCCTTCTGCATAGGCCTTCTGCAGTTGCCTTTGTTCTTATGTTCTTAAACAAATCCCCAGGGCCGGATGAAGTGTTTGCCAGGGTGCTTAAAGAATGCAAAGAGGAGCTTTCCGAGCCACTGTCTACCATATTTAATAAATCAATAGAGTCAGGCAGAGTGCCATAGTCATGGAAGGCAGCTAATGTGGTACCAATTTTTAAGAAAGGAGATAGATCACTTGTGTCAATTTTTCGGCCAATTATCCCAACGTCTATTGTGGGAAAGTTACTTGAATCAATAACTGCAAATACAATTCGTCTCCATCTTGAAAAACATAAACTAATAAATGAGTCGCAACATGGTTTTACAAATGGCCGTTCATGTTTAACAAATTTGCTAACTTTTTATTCCAGCATAGTTGAGGCAGTTTATAGTGGTAAGGATTGTGATGTTGTGTACCTTGACTTTAGCAAAGCTTTTGATACAGTGCCACATGAAAGATTAATTAAAAAAATAGAAGCTCATGGTATTGGGGGTGCTATATTAACTTGGATTAGGGCATGGCTATTCCAAAGGAAACAGAGAGTTAGTATAAATGGGGTTAAGTCAGAGTGGGATAAAGTTGTTAGTGGAGTACCTCAGGGCTCTGTCCTGGTACCTCTGTTGTTTATAATATATATAAATGATTTAGATTCTGGTTTGAGTAGCAACATTTGCAAATTTGCCGATGATACGAAAATCGGTAGGGAAATTAATTCGGAGGAGGACTCACTATCACTTCAAGTTGATCTAGATAGGGTTTTGAAATGGTCAAAGGATTGGCAAATGCAGTTTAATGCTGATAAATGTAAAGTTCTGAGGCTAGGTAATGATGGTAGAGTTACAAGATACGAGCTAGATGGTGTTGAGATTGCGAAGTCGGATTGCGAAAGGGATCTGGGAGTTATGATTAGTAAGAATTTAAAACAAAAGGATCAATGCATGAATGTTCATAATAAGGCGAATAGGACACTGGGATTTATTAATCGAAGCGTTAGTAACAAGACACTTGGTGTGGTTCTTAAGCTATATCTTGCGCTGGTTAGGCCCCATTTAGATTATGCAGTTCAGTTTTGGTCGCCATATTATTGAATGGATATAAATTCACTTGAACGTGTCCAGCGTAGGATGACTAAGTTAATTCCCCAAATTAGAAATTTTTCATATGAAGAAAGATTAACAAAGCTTAAGTTGCATTCACTGGAAAGGCGAAGAGTTAGGGGTGACATGATAGAGGTTTACAAGTGGGTGAATGGACATAACAAAGCGGATATTAATAGGGTATTAAAAGTATCAACACAAGACAGAACACGAAACAATGGGTATAAATTGGATAAGTTTAGTTTTAGGAAAGACTTGGGTAAATACTGGTTCAGTAACAGGGGTGTTGATTTGTGGAACCAATTGCCGTGTAACGTGGTGGATGTGGGGTCCCTCGATTGTTTCAAGCGCGGGTTGGACAAGTATATGAGTGGGATTGGGTGGTTATAGATAGGAGCTGCCTCGTATGGGCCAATAGGCCTTCTGCAGTTGCCTTTGTTCTTATGTTCTTAAACAAATCCCCAGGGCCGGATGAAGTGTTTGCCAGGGTGCTTAAAGAATGCAAAGAGGAGCTTTCCGAGCCACTGTCTACCATATTTAATAAATCAATAGAGTCAGGCAGAGTGCCACAGTCATGGAAGGCAGCTAATGTGCCTAATGTGCTGTGTGCAGAACAATATTGCTGTGGGTATGGTTTGTTATCGGTTAGCACGATTACGTACACACACACACAGAATGGATGAGAATTATAGGTATGAGTACATTTCTCTGTACGTGGCTAGGTATGGCGTGATGCCGAAGGCTTCAACTACCGTTCCCATGTCAATCTTTACCATGCAAGCTGATGGAGAAGATTGTGCAAAAAAAGCTAGTGGAACATATGGAGTGAAAAAAAAAGCTGGAGATGCAGGCTGGAGTAAAAGGGAAGGTACTCCATTGGATAAAGGAGTACCTAAGCAACAGGAGACAACGAGTCAGTGTGAGGGGTGAGGTCTCAGATTGGCGAGACGTTACAAGTGGAATCCCGCAGGGGTCAGTCCTTGGACCTATACTGTTTCTGATATGTGTAAATGATCTCCCAGAGGGTATTGAATCGTTTCTCTCAATGTTTGCCGATGATGCAAAAATTATGAGGAGGATTGAAACAGAGGATGATAGTAGGAGGCTACAAGATGACCTAGACAGACTTAGTGAATGGTCCAACATATGGCTGTTGATGTTCAACCCGAGTAAATGCAAAGTAATGAAACTAGGCAGTGAAAACAGGAGGCCAGACACAGGATACAGAATAGGAGATGAAGCACTTAATGAAACGAACAGAGAGAAAGATCTAGGAGTTGATATCACACCAAACCTGTCTCCTGAAGCCCACATATAAAGAATAACGTCTGCGGCGTATGCGAGGCTGGCTAACATCAGAACAGCGTTCAGGAACCTTTGTAAGGAATCATTCAGAATCTTGTACACCACATATGTAATACCAATTCTGGAGTATGCGGCCCCAGCATGGAGCCCGTACCTTGTCAAGCACAAGACGAAGCTGGAAAAAGTCCAAAGGTATGCTACTAGACTAGTCCCAGAACTAAGAGGTATGAGTTACGAGGAAAGGCTGTGAAAAATGCATCTTACGACACTGGAAGACGGAAGAGTAAAGGGAGACATGATCACAACCTCCAAAATCCTCAGGGGAATCGACCGGGTAAAAATGTTAAACTATTCAACACTGGAGGGACGCGAACAAGGGGACACAGATAGAAACTAAGTACCCACATGAGCCACAGGGACGTTAGAAGGAACTTTTTCAATGTCTGAGCAGTTAACGGATGGAATGCATTAGGCAGTGATGTGGTGGAGGCTGAATCTATACACAGTTTTAAATGTAGATATGATAGAGCCCAGTAGGCTCAGGAATCTGTATACCAGTTGAGAGGCGGGACCAAAGAGCCAAAGCTCAACCCCCGCAAGCACAAATAGGTGAGTACACACACACACACAGAATGGATGAGAATTATAGGCATGAGTACATTTCTCTGTACGTGGCTAGTATGGCGTGCTGCCGAAGGCTTCAGCTACCTTTCCAATGTCAATCTTTACCATGCAAGCTAATGGAGAAGATTGTGCGGAGAAAGCTAGTGGAACATATGGAGTGAAAGAACTTTGTAACGCAGCATCAACATGCTCTCAGGGATGGCAAGTCCTGCTTCACAGGATTAATTGAATTCTACGACCAGACAACAAAAAGCAGGCAAGAAAGAGAAGGGTGGGCAGACTGCATATTTTTGGATTGTCAGAAAGCCTTTGATACAGTGCCACACAAGAGGCTAGTGAAAAAACTGGAGATGCAGGCAGGAGTGAAAGGGAAGGTTCTCCATTGGATAAGGGAGTACCTAAGCAACAGACGACAGAGAGCCACTGTGTGGGGCGAGGTCTCAGACTGGGGAGACGTCACCAATGGAGTCCCGCAGGGTTCAGTCCTTGGACCTATGCTGTTTCATATGTAAATGATCTACCAGAGGGCATAGAATCGTTCCTCTCACTGTTTGCTGATGATGCAAAAATTATGAGGAGGATTAAAACAGAGGATGATAGTAGGAGGCTTCAAGATTACCTAGATAGACTGAGTGAATGGTCCAACAAATGGGTGTTGAAGTTCAACCCGAGTAAATGCAAGGTAATGAAAGTAAGCGGTGGAAACAGGAGACCAGATACAGGATACAAAATAGATGAAGTACTTCATGAAACGGACAGAGAAAAAGATCTAGGAGTTGATATCACACCAAACCTGTCTCCTGAAGCCCACATAAAAAGAATTACATCTGCAACATATGCGAGGCTGGGTAGCATCAGAACAGTCTTCAGGGACCTGTGTAAGGAATCATTCAAAACCATGTATACATCATATATAAGACCAATCCTGGAGTATGCGGCCCCAGCATGGAGACCGTACCTTGTTAAGCTCAAGACGAAGCATGAAAAAGTTCAGAGGTATGCCACTAGGCTAGTCCCAGAACTAAGAGGCATGAGTTACAAGGAAAGACTGCGGGAAATGCACCTCACGACACTGGAAGACAGAAGAGTAAGGGGGAGACATGATCACTACCTACAAAATTCCCAGGGGAATTGACAGGGAAGATAAGGATGAACTGCTTAACATGGGTGGTACGCGAACAAGGGGACACAGCTGGAAACTGAATACCCAAATGAGTCACAGGGACGTTAGAAAGACCTTTTTCAGTGTCAGAGTAGTTAACAAGTGGAATGCATTAGGCAGTGATGAGGTGGAAGCTGACTCCATACACAGCTTCAAAAGTAGATATGATGGAGCCCAGTAAGCTCAGGAACCTGTACATCATTTGATTGACAGTTGAGAGGCAGGACTAAAGAGCCAGAGCTCAACCCCCGCGAACCCAACTAGGTGAGTACAACTTGGTGAGTACACACACACACACACACACACACACACACACACACACACACACACACACACACACACACACACACACACACACACACACAAGAAGCTGGTACATAAGCTGGAGAGACAGGCAGGTGTAGCAGGTAAGGTGCTCCAGAGGATAAGGGAGTACCTAAGCAATAGGAAGCAGAGAGTTACAGTGAGGGGTGAGACCTCAGATTGGTGTGAAGTCACCAGTGGAGTCCCACAGGGCTCTGTACTCGGTCCTATCTTGTTTCTGATATATGTAAATGATCTCCCGGAGGGTATAGATTAATTTCTCTCAATGTTTGCTGACGATGCCAAAATTATGAGAAGGATTAAGACAGAGGAGGACTGCTTGAGGCTTCAAGAAGACCTAGACAAGCTGAAGGAATGATCGAACAAATGGTTGTTAGAGTTTAACCCAAGAAACTGTAATGTAATGAAGATAGGTGTAGGGAGCAGGAGGCCAAATACTAGGTATCATCTGGGAGATGAAATTCTTCAACAGTCAGAGAGAGAAAGACCTGGGGGTTGATATCATGTCAGACCTGTTGACTGCAGCCCATATCAAGAGGATAACATCAGCGGCATATGCCAGGCTGGCCAACATAAGAACAGCATTCTGAAACTTGTGTAAAGAATCATTCAAAACTTTGTATACCACATATGTCAGGCCAATCCTGGAGTATGCAGCCCCAGCATGGAGTCCATATCTATTCAAGGATAAGACTAAAATGGAAAAGATTCAAAGGTTTGCCACCAGACTAGTACCCGAGCTGAGAGGTATGAGCTACGAGGAGAGAATACGGGAATTAAACCTTACTTTGCTGGAAGAAAGAAGAGTTAGGGGGAACATGATCACCACATTCAAGATTCTCAAGGGAATTGGTGGGGTAGATAAAGACAGGATATTTAACACAAGGGGCACATGCACTAGGGGACACAGGTGGAAACTGAGTGCCCCAATGAGCCACAGAGATATTAGAAAGAACTTTTTTAGTGTCAGTGAGTAGACAAATGGAATGCATTTAGAAGTGATGTTATGGAGGCTAGTAGGGGTTTCAGTGCCAGATAGAGCCAGCTATGTACGTCGATCAGATAAGAAAATCAAAAGCGAAGTGCCAGATAGAGCCACTCCATATTAGGTCATCAGAGGTGGGTGTGGCAGCAGTCAAAAAAACAGTGAAGATAGGTATCTATTATGTACTGCTGTGATCATGTTCTTTATACAGTAAAGTATGGCGATATATCTTAGTATAAAATGTATATATTTGTATAATAAACACACAGGTGAGTGCCAGTTACACCCAATCCCTCTATGGGCAGGTGTAAAAACAGGTTCCTCTCAGTAGGGTGGTCCCCCCCATCTACCCCTCCTCGTACCTGACGGCCTTGACTGTACTTAAGAGGTCCATACCCAGCTGGGTTTTTCTTTTGTCTGCTGCTGCCACATCCCCCCCCCCTCAGTTACTATACAGCCTAGGACCTTATATAAGAGTATTTAAGGAGTATTTAATTATAAATCTCCTCAGGGGTTAAAAAAACATCAAATAATTTATTAATGCATTTATTAGGTAAAAACCACAAACAATGTATAAGAAGTTAATTATGATAGTTAATAATTGTAGTTATGGGTCCCCCTCTTATTCCTCACCCCCCTCCACCTCCTCACTCCCCTCCACCTCCTCATCCTCATCTGAGTAGAATTCTGACGTCTCTTCGTCAGTGATGAGTGGGGGAAGGTCTTGACCCCCATCCTCCTCTCTTGGGGGTGGGGGGGTGAGTTGGGTGGTCGCCTTTTGGCTAAGTTTCCTTCTCCCCTGCATCTGAAGTGTCCTGGAAAGAGATGGGAGAAATAATTTATAGTGATTAAAGGTTTTTATAGGATTATATCTTTTATTAGAAAAATATTCTATTTCCTCTAAGAACAGCTAGTACATACCTCTCCCCCTGCAGGAGCGACCTTGTGTCCTCTACAGCAGGCATCGTCAATTAGGCTACGTAACAGCATCTTGTTTGGGGCAGACCCCCCACGTAGAATTACTACTCTACAAATGTGGACGGGCCCTAAGAACTGTACTGAAGAAAAATAAAGAGGCAATAATAGAGGATATACAAACTTTTTATTGTGGGAATAAAATAAAAATAAAATAAATCTATTACCAGAAGGTGAGGGCAATACTAACCAGATCTTTCAAGGACTTCAATCTTCTCTGTGGGTGTTTTTGGAGAGACACCTTCCATTTTGTAGGAGGAGGTTGACGGTCTTCCGAGGAGGTTGTGGGGTGAGAGGGGTTTTTATAGGGGGTAATCCCCACCCCCCCTTTGTTAGGTAGGTTGCCTAGCTAACAAAAATATTCTAAATACCACCTATAAGAACCAAGCCCTACACCTCTACAAAATGTCCTAACACAGTGATGTTTCATAGGAAAATATCGTCTCGCAAAAGCAAGGGCTCGTTTATCGTTTAATTTTAAAGTAACACTGGAAAATACATTATGTACGTAATGTACTGTCGAAGGCAAGCCCAGGTGGCTTATTCTGTGAGCAAACATGATGCAATATAGCCCGCAGGCAAGAGTAAAATCACTCTGGAGCACATTCCAAACATCTCTGTTATTTTGTTAGTTTTAATAAATCCCTTAAAATAATGACCATAAGTAACCGGTGACATTGCATAACTATCAAAAAAAACATTCGATGTTTAACTTTATCATCATAAATGCCTACTCAACGTCCCATAGTTATTCTACTGTGAGATGGTAAAATATTAGTTATAAGGACTATAGGTTTTCTTGATGAGATTTTTAAATGTTCTATCTCGTCATTATATTATAACAATTATATTATATTATAACAGCATTATAACAACCTAGGTAGAGCACACAATCCCCTAGATTATTTTTTAAATTAATATTTATATCATAACAATTCATTATGTTTTTAAGCCTGCACGTCGCATAGAACAGTTCTCTGTCCGTCGATGGATAGTATCCCGGTCGTTTCCCCAAACAGTAAAACCAGTCTGTTATATGTAACACCACCACCAAATTCAAGCTCCATACGCAGGTTGCCAGATTTCTCCACAGGTTATCTTGAGATGATTTTGGGGCTTTTAGTGTCCCCGCGGCCCGGTCCTCGGCCAGGCCCCCACCCCCCGGAAGCAGCCCGTGACAGCGGACTAACACCCAGGTACCTATTTTACTGCTAGGTAACAGGGGCATAGGGTGAAAGAAACTCTGCCCATTGTTTCTCGCCGGGGCCTGGGATCGAACCCAGGATCACAAGTCCAGCGTGCTGTCTGCTCGGCCAACCGGCTCCCTAGGGAGGGAGGGAAGGAGGGATTCCAGGTAGGGAATCCTTCGTTTGAATGGTGCTTAAGTCAAAGGCGAATATTGATCTTCCCTTATTAAAAGTGTCATAGCCCAGTAGTGAATCACGCTCTAAGCCTAATGTCTTCAAAGTTTTGTAATAAAGGCGAGAATAATGGTTGTCGAAATCTCCAATTCAGTAAATTGCATTATTGTTCAAATACATGGCGATAATTTTTAGCTTTGCATTTTCAAAATATAATCCATTACCTTGGTGAAGACCGGCATAATAATTCATTGGAACAATTACCATACATATATTGTGTGGAATTACTTGCGCCCAAGGCTGATCAATCAAGAGACTAGTTTGATTCCCCGCTAGGACATATGTTTTAGAAATGGTTCTATTAAAAGTTTAACTTATGGGGTCAGGGGATGCTAACAGTGAGCTGTTTAAGGCCAGGTAAGCACTTGGGTAGGGGAACACCCGTGTGACCCATACCTTAGCATAATACATTTTCATGCGATATTTAGAGCCATCGGTCACGCTTGTATTTAGCACCCAAACATGAGGAGAGAGCTCCAATCTTAGACGTACATCTTGTGACGGGAAAGTGTAGGAGTGTAGATGTTCGGCAGTCCTCCAATGGCAGGTGTCAATGTCTAGTCACACTTACAAAAAAAAGATAGACTGCTTGTCTGTTTATCTGTTGTAAAGTAAGGGGAGACACACAAAACACATAGTATGAACAATGAAACTTTAATTAATATAGAAAACAAATTATAAACAAAGACAATCCCTTGGCTATGTACAGTGCAAATAAACAAGTCAAAAACAATATAACATAAATGAATAATAGGGATGAAGATACTCTACAATAACATAAATACACAGTGAAAAATAATCAGGTGCTGAGAATATGACGCTAGCTGAGAAACATCCACCTGATACACAGCGTATATCAGTTAGTTGTTCACTGCTTGAGAGCACAAGGATATTCTGACTTCAATGGCTGGTTCAAGCCCAGACATCGATTCAGGTAGAGAGCGCTGAGGTGCAGAAGTGCAGGGGTGCAGTCAGCGAGTCACCAATCAGGAGCAGGCAGGCTGGGAAGGGTAGTTGGCTGGTTGATGACGAGCCGGCGTGGAGGGAGTGTGGAGTAGGGAGTGAGTCTTGGGTACATTTGCCTCCTGGTTAAAACGTTTTGTGCTACTGGTAGACGTACCTTGAAGGTAGCATCTTATTGTTGTATAATATACGTAACCTGATGCAGAGAAGAGCAGGCTCAATCTCTCTTGAAAGAGATTATCGTCACAACTCTCCCCCGAAGCCTGCGCTTACAGGTGAAGTTACGTCTTCAGGTGGTAGAGTGGTAGGTGGAGCTGTCTCTACCTCATAGACTCTGGAGCTGGCGTCTGCTATGATGTTGTCAGAACCTTTGATGTAGAAAAGCTCCAGGTTGAAATTCTGCAGATATAAAGCCCATCGTAGAAGTCGTTGATTGTTGAATTGGGCTTGCTGCAAGAAGCGTAGGGGATTGTGGTCCGAGTAGATGGTGGTAGACCGAGCTCCTTGCAGGTATGATTCAAAGTGTTGTAAATTCAGGACAATGGAGAGTAGCTCCTTTTCGATAGTGCTGTAATTCTTCTGGTGTGGTTTTAACTTGTAGCTGTAGTAGCTAACAGGTAGAACCTCCTCGTCTCGTTGTTGCATCAGGACACCTCCGATGCCGGTACCACTGGCGTCGACATGGAGGATGGAGGATGAAAGGCTTCGTGATATCTGGCGAGGCGAGAATAGGATTAGAACAGAGCATGGATTTAAGTTGTTCAAAAGCAATGGTTTCCTGAATGGTCCAATGATACCATTGCTTGGGGCTGGTTAAAGTGATCAATGGTGTCGCCACCGTACAAAAATTTTTCGCAAACCTACGGTAGTAGGAGGCAAGACCAAGGAAGCGCAGGAGCTGCTTCCTGGTGGTAGGCTGTTGGTAATGCTGGATGGCTTGGGTATGTATGTTTAACGGAGCTATGCTGCCACTCCCTATCTCATGACCAAGATAACGCACTTTACCTTTAGCAAAGTTAGACTTGCCCAAGTTGATGGTGAGGCCGGCTGTCAGGAGCTTGGCAAACAATCGTTGCAGCTGGAGCAGATGTTCGCTCCAGGTGTTAGTTGCCACAACGATATCATCCAAGTAGGCGTAGGTGTTATCTAAGCCCTGGATGACGCGGTTGACAGCTCGCTGGAAGGTGGCCGGGGCATTACATAGTCCAAATGGAGGGCGTTCGTATCTGTAAAGGCCAAAGGGAGTGGTAAAGGCAGATATTTCCTTAGCTTGCTCCGTCAAACATACTTGGTAGTATCCCTTGAGTAAGTCTAGCTTTGATAGATACCGAGCATTACCAATGGCATCAAGGATGTCATCTATTCTAGGTAATGGATAAACATCCTTGATAGTCACAAGATTCAATTTCCAGTAGTCGGTACACAACCTCACTTTACCGTGCGGTTTCGGCACCAAGATGCAGGGTGAGGCCCAAGGGGACTCACAAGGGGTGGCCAGCCCATGATCCAGGAGGTACTGTACTTCAGCACGCATAACTTCCTTTTTGCTTGGGCTGATTCAGAAAGGTTGACGAATCGGCCGGGTGTCAGGGAGTAGCTGGATGTCGTGCTGAACCACATTACACTCCTGTGGATCATCACTGAACAACTTCTGATGTTCCTTGAAGATTCTGATGAGAGGAGCACTATTACTATCCTGTAAATAGGTATGAAGATCATTAAGAATTTCCGAGTTGGAAGGCACTGACTCAGTGTTAGTGCTTTCGGGAGGAGAAGCAGGGAAGGTCTCACTGTGGAGGTATGGACCTTTAAAGGTGGATAATGATACCAACACATTAGGGGGAGTACCTTGATACTGCTTCAGGAGGTTGACGTGGCACAACTGGTTCTTCCGCCGCCTATCTGGAGTCTCAAGAACGTAGTTGTGATTGTTTCTGCACTCCTTGATGCGGTAAGGTCCTGAAAACTTGTTTTGCAATGGAGAACCTGAGATAGGAAAATATGCCAACACGAAGTCTCCTGGTTTAAATTTCCTTAATTTGCTGCGTTGGTCAAAATGAGTCTTCATCCTCTCCTGGGCTTTCAATAGATTGTCATTAGCAAATTTACGTACTCTCTCTAGAATGTGTTTTAAGTTTTGAAGAAACTGAGGCTCATTCTGAGGGTCACTGAAGGTGGCATTACGTAGAGAATCTTTGAAAGCTTTAAGAGGAGTACGGCACTTACGTCCGTAGAGCATCTCATAAGGAGATACTCCTAGAGACTCATTAGGGAGACTTCTGAAAATGCACATAATGAGGTCAAGTTGTTTATCCCAGTCCTTCAAGATTTCATTGCAAAATTTCTTTAGGAGTGCTTTCATAGTCTGATGACTACGTTCAAGAGAACCCTGTGAAGCAGGATGATAGGGGCTGGACAGTACCTGTGTGATGTTGAACTCCTCCAGTGTCTTCTTGAAGAGATCACTGGTGAAGTTGGTGCCACAGTCACTTTGAACCTCTCTTGGAAATCCATACTGGGTGAAGATCTTCAATAGCTGTTTCGCCACAGTAGCAGCCGTAATGTTCTTTACTGGAACTGCTATGGGGAATCTGGTGGTAGGACACAGGATAGTTAGTATATAGGCGTTGCCAGAACTGGTCCGGGGTAAAGGACCAACACAGTCTATGATGAGTCTGTGGAAAGGTTCTTCAGGCACCTGGATCGGAGTCAAGGGGGCCTGGGGAATAGAAATGTTAGGTTTACCTGCCATCTAACATGTATGACACTGTTGCACATAACTTTTGACGTCTTTAACCATACCTGGCCAGTAGTAGTCTTGTCTGATTCCATGGTAGGTTTTGTTAAAACCGTAGTGAGAAAGAGCTCCGTGGGCCAGGTGTAGAATATCGGGCCGTAAGCTGGTGGGAACCACTAGTTGTTCGACATTTGCCCAATCGTCGTCCTACTTCAGCTTGCTGGGTCTGTACCTGCGGTAGAGCAACTGATTCTCTAGGAAGAACCCAGGGATACTGTCAGGTTGAGTCTCAGCCTGGAAGAATAATGGTGTTAATGATAGATCTTCCCTCTGTAACTTACGGAACTCCAAACTAGTAAGATTAGGAGGTAGATTCTGATGGTCTTGAGGGACAGCGGTAGCAGTAGAGTCAGCTGGTTGCGGTCGTGCAGCTTGTGCATGGGTGGTCACCAAAACCGGAGGACTGTCTCATGACTCCAACCGGAGTCATGAGACAGTGACGTGTAGCAGTTAGTGATGCTCAGTGTGTTGTGTCACTGTTGTCCCTGAGTCATGAGACAGTGACGTGTAGCAGTTAGTGATGCACAGTGTCTTGTGTCACTGTTGTCCCTGAGTCATGAGACAGTGACGTGTAGCAGTTAGTGATGCTCAGTGTCTTGTGTCACTGTTGTCCCTGAGTCATGAGACAGTGACGTGTAGCAGTTAGTGATGCTCAGTGTCTTGTGTCACTGTTGTCCCTGAGTCATGAGACAGTGACGTGTAGCAGTTAGTGATGCTCAGTGTCTTGTGTCACTGTTGTCCCTGAGTCATGAGACAGTGACGTGTAGCAGTTAGTGATGCTCAGTGTGTTGTGTCACTGTTGTCCCTGAGTCATGAGACAGTGACGTGTAGCAGTTAGTGATGCTCAGTGTGTTGTGTCACTGTTGTCCCTGAGTCATGAGACAGTGACGTGTAGCAGTTAGTGATGCTCAGTGTGTTGTGTCACTGTTGTCCCTGAGTCATGAGACAGTGACGTGTAGCAGTTAGTGATGCACAGTGTCTTGTGTCACTGTTGTCCCTGAGTCATGAGACAGTGACGTGTAGCAGTTAGTGATGCACAGTGTCTTGTGTCACTGTTGTCCCTGAGTCATGAGACAGTGACGTGTAGCAGTTAGTGATGCTCAGTGTCTTGTGTCACTGTTGTCCCTGAGTCATGAGACAGTGACGTGTAGCAGTTAGTGATGCACAGTGTGTTGTGTCACTGTTGTCCCTGAGTCATGAGACAGTGACGTGTAGCAGTTAGTGATGCACATTGTCTTGTGTCACTGTTGTCCCTGAGTCATGAGACAGTGACGTGTAGCAGTTAGTGATGCACAGTGTGTTGTGTCACTGTTGTCCCTGAGTCATGAGACAGTGACGTGTAGCAGTTAGTGATGCACAGTGTCTTGTGTCACTGTTGTCCCTGAGTCATGAGACAGTGACGTGTAGCAGTTAGTGATGCTCAGTGTCTTGTGTCACTGTTGTCCCTGAGTCATGAGACAGTGACGTGTAGCAGTTAGTGATGCTCAGTGTCTTGTGTCACTGTTGTCCCTGAGTCATGAGACAGTGACGTGTAGCAGTTAGTGATGCACAGTGTCTTGTGTCACTGTTGTCCCTGAGTCATGAGACAGTGACGTGTAGCAGTTAGTGATGCACAGTGTCTTGTGTCACTGTTGTCCCTGAGTCATGAGACAGTGACGTGTGGCAGTTAGTGATGCACAGTGTCTTGTGTCACTGTTGTCCCTGAGTCATGAGACAGTGACGTGTGGCAGTTAGTGATGATCAGTGTCTTGTGTCACTGTTGTCTCCTTGTATAGCGTAGATACGTTGATATACTTACGATCGACAGTCTTGTGTAGTGTGTGGTGAGGTTGTTGTGGTGATGATCGACAGTTATATATAGTGTGTTGTGACTTTGTTAAAGTTATTCTCGACAATCTTGCATAGTACAATGACGTTGTTGTGGTGATGGTCGACAATCTTTTATAGTGTGTGGTGACGTTGTTGTGATGAAGGTCGACAGTCATGTGTATAGTGTGTGGTGACGTTGTTGTGGTGAAGGTCGACAGTCATGTGTATTGTGTGGAAACGTTGTTGTGGCGATGGTCGACAGTCTTGTATAGTGTGTACTCACGTAATTGTACTCACTTAATTGTGCTTGCGGGTTTTGAGCTCTGGCTCTTTGGTCCCGCCTGTCAACCGTCAGTCAACAGGTGTACAGGTTCCTGAGCCTATTGGGCTCTATCATATCTACACTTGAAACTGTGTATGGAGTCAGCCTCCACCACATCACTTCCTAATGCATTCCATTTGTCAACCACTCTGGCACTAAAAACGTTCTTTCTAATATCTCTGTGGCTCATTTCGGCACTCAGTTTCCACCTGTGTCCCCTTGTGCGTGTGCCCCTTGTGTTAAAATGCCTGTCTCTATCTAGACTATAAACTTCATTGAGAATCTTGAATGTGGTGATCATGTCCACCCTAATTCTTCCGTCCTCCAGCGAAGTGAGGTTGAATTCCCGGTGTCTCTCATCGTAGCTCATATCTCTCAGTTCGGTTACTAGTCTGGTGACAAACCTTTGAACCTTTTCCAGTTTAGTCTTATCCTTGTCTAGATATGGACTCCATGCTGAGGCTACATACTCCAGGATTTACCTGACATATGTGGTATACAAAGTTCTGAGTGATTCCTTACACAAGTTTCTGAATGTCATTCTTATGTTGGCCAGCCTTGCATATGCCGCTGATGTTATCCTCTTGATATGGGCTGCAGGGGACAGGTCTGGCGTGATATCAACCCACAAGTCTTTTTTCTCTCTCTGACTTTTGAGGAATTTCATTTCCCAGATGATACCTTGTATCTGGCCTCCTGCTCCCTACACCTATCTCCAATTACATTACATTTTCTTGGGTTAAACTCTAAAATCATTTGTTCGACCATTCCTTCAGCTTGTCTAGGTCTTCTTGAAACCTCAAGCAGTCCTCCTCTGTCTTAATCCTTCTCATAATTTTGGCATCGTCAGCAAACATTGAGAGAAATGAATCTATACCCTCCGGGAGATCATTTACATATATCAGAAACAAGATAGGACCGAGTACAGAGCCCTGTGGGACTCCACTGGTGACTTCATGCCAATCTGAGGTCTCACCCCTCACCGTACTCTCTGCTTCCTATTGCTTAGGCAATCCCTTATACACTGGAGCACCTTACCAGCTACACCTGCCTGTCTCTCCAGCTTATGTACCAGCCTCATATGCGGAACTGTGTCAAAGGTTTTCCGACAATCCAAGAAAATGCACTCAGCCCAGCATTCTCTTTCTTGCTTATTATTTGTCACCTGGTCGTAGAATTCTATTAAGCCAGTAAGGCAAGATTTACCCTCCCTGAACCCATGTTGGTGGTGTGTCACAAAGTTCCTTCACTCCAGATGTGTTACTAGGTTTTTTCTCACGATCTTGTCCATCACCTTGCATGGTATACAAGTCAAGGACACTGGCCTGTGTGGTGACGTTGTTTTGGTGATGGTCGACAGTTCTTATACAGTGTGTGGTGACGATGTGGTGGTGATGATCGACAATTTTGAATAGTGTGTGGTGACGATGTTGTGGTGATGTTCGACAATCTTGTATAGTGTAGTGACTTTGTTGTGGTGATGGTCGACAGTTTTGTATAGTGTGATGACATTGTTGTTGTTATGGTCGACAGTCTTGAGTATTGTGTTTGGAGACGTGGTTGAGGTGATGATCAAAAGTCTTATATAGTGTGAGGTGACGTTGTTGTGGTGATAGCCAACATTTTTATATAGTGTGTGATGACGTTGTTGTGGTTGTTTCGACAATCTTGTTTAATATAGTGACGTTGTTGGGGTTATGGTCGTCTGTCTTGTAGAGTGTGTGTGATGTAGTTGTGGTGATGGTCGACAGTTTTGTAAAGTGTGTGGTGACGTTGTTGAGGTGATGGTCGACATTCTTGTGTAGTGTGTGGTGACGTTGTTGTGCTGATGATCGACAGTCTTGAATAGTGAAGTGACATTGTTGTGGTGATTGTCGACAGTCTTCATTAGTGTAGTGACGTTGTTGTTGTTTTGGTCGACAGTCTAGAATAGTGTGTGGTGACATAGTTGTGGTTATAGTTGACAGTCTTGTGAAGTGTGTGGTGACGTTGTTGTTGGAAATTTCCAACACTAATACAATATTATTGTATTATTCTTATAAACTATTACTAAAATCTACTAATTACTGTAGTAACTAAAAATTAACTAACAGTAGTGTTCACATGAACTAATAATTGTATCTGTACAATAATGCTGGAATTTTTACGTAACCAAAGGCCAGTATTGCGTCAGATTTTACCAAGTTAAACACATTTATATCCAGTGTGTTAGAGAATTGAGTGTGATTCTCTAAAATTAGCAGTATTCCGTGTGATAATTATTTACCGATAACATGACTCCCAAATAATGCCAAATCGAGAGTTTTAGTTACAACTGTTATCAAGTAATGAATTTAACGTCATGCGTGAATGCCATGGAGAGAACTAAAATCATCTCCATTTCTCGTTTACCATCGTAAGACGAGAAAGTAATAATATTTAGCTCCTTAGAATTACAACCCAGTCTTTATCAAAGCATTTTAGCCACAACTGCGCGAAATAATATTATTCGTGATAAATAATTTCTGTGGCGAATGCGAGACGGCAGGGAGAGGGAGACGCCGTTGTGGTGGTAGACGACAGCTCGAGGAGAAGTCGCCAGTGTGCGGCGTGAAGACTTGTTGCGGAATTGAGCAACTCGTTTTGGTGTCAGAGTCTAGGATACGTTGTGGTGAATTATCAGCAAGATTTAACCTGATATTCATCCCAGAACTAGTTAATTGGTTCTACGTGATCCATCGTGACCGGCCAAATAAGCGCGTCGACATCCAAGCCAAGCTAGCTACCACGTGTTCGCCATTGTGGCGCTAGAGCCTGGGACGCGGTTTCGGCAAGCTTCAACTTATACGTTATTCATCTCCCAGTGTTCTATGAGGAATTCCGGAGATTCCGAGGATGATTCGTAATTGATGTCTTTGAAAACGTCTTCAAGCTAAGACTTTTCGTATTTCTTTGATTATTCAAATTATCAGTATTTTAGTTATCATTTATGGAATGCTGTGTGCACTGGAGATAATACATGTTTATTGTAATGATTAATTTCTGATGTTAATGTTCTATATTCTTATTGGTGATAAATTTTCTATTGATTCTTTAATTGGTCATAAGATTGGGTTATTACACAATGGACTGGTGCACGAACCACACTAGTTCCTAGACATATATGAAGTTCTAGCAATAACACCCCAATGTAGGTGTTTGAGGCTTTGATTCAAGTAAATTATTTATACAGCCCATTAATTACTCAAGTGATTATATTTCCTAGTATTTATCCAGAGTCACTGGTTCCTCTAGGAATTTCTAATTATCACACTTTTTATTAGTTTCCCTCTTTACTATAAAAGCGGGTGGTCCTTCGTAATTGATTTCATTACTTTCATAATTAAATAAATAGAGTCAATCCCCAAATGTCCCACAGTTGTTGTGGTGATAGTCGACAGTCTATTATAGTGTAGTGACGTTGTTGAGGTGATGGTCGACAACCTTGTATTGTGTGTAGTGACGTTGTTGTGGTGATGGGCGATATTCTTGTACAGTGTATTCACCTAGTTGTTCTTCCCGGGGTTGAGCTCTGCTCTTTCGGACCTTCTCTCAACTGTCAATCAATCAACTGTAAATAACTTCTGTTTTTTTCACACACACACATGCACACACCCAGGAAGCAGTTCCATAACAGCTGTCTAACTCCCAGGTACCTATTTACTGATTGGTAACAGGAGCATCAGAGTAATAGAAACTTTGCACATTTGTTTCTGCCTTGTCTGGGAATCGAAACCGAGCAACAGAATTTCGAGTCCTGTGCACTGGCCGTTCAGTTACCAGTGTGTAGTGACGTTGTTGTGGTGATTGTCGACAGTCATATATACTGCGTGGTGATGTTGTTGTGGTGATGGTCGACAGTCTTGTATATTGTAGAGACGTTGTTGTGGTGATGGTCGACAGTCTTGTATAGTGTAGAGACGTTGTTGTGGTGATGGTCGACAGTCTTGTGTAGTGTGTGGTGACGTTGTTGTGGTGATGGTCGACAGTCTCGTATAGTGTGAGGGTGACGTGGTTCTGGTGATGGTCGACAGTCTCGTATAGTGTGAGGGTGACGTGGTTCTGGTCATGGTCGACAGTCTCGTATAGTGTGAGGGTGACGTGGTTCTGGTCATGGTCGACAGTCTCGTATAGTGTGAGGGTGACGTGGTTCTGGTGATGGTCGACAGTCTCGTATAGTGTGAGGGTGACGTGGTTCTGGTGATGGTCGACAGTCTCGTATAGTGTGAGGGTGACGTGGTTCTGGTGATGGTCGACAGTCTCGTATAGTGTGAGGGTGACGTGGTTCTGGTCATGGTCGACAGTCTCGTATAGTGTGAGGGTGACGTGGTTCTGGTGATGGTCGACAGTCTCATATAGTGTGAGGGTGACGTGGTTCTGGTCATGGTCGACAGTCTCGTATAGTGTGAGGGTGACGTGGTTCTGGTGATGGTCGACAGTCTCGTATAGTGTGAGGGTGACGTGGTTCTGGTCATGGTCGACAGTCTTATATAATGTGTGGTGACGGACCTCGGCGCCATCTACGATCCAGGTGCCAAACTATAACTGTTGACCCTCCCATTAATCGCAGTTTCCCATCTTTTAGTACGTTGTGCTGGAAGCTGACGACCAACCAAGGACGAAAGATGGAAGACAGTGAAGTCGGAACAGTGGAAGACTTGGGTCGACCTGAAGATGCTAGCCAAGTGGGCTAGTTGAGTGCTGTAGACTTCACTCCTGGAGGTGCTAGCCAGTGAGGCTAGGAGTGCGCTGTGGTTGGGCGATGTAGACTTCAGTTCTGGAAGGTACTAGCGAGTGGGGCTAGTTGAGAGCAGCTGACTGATTGAGCGCCCCAGCGAGTGTGCAACGGACGTGGAGCAGCGAAGACCTCATCAGAGGCATTTTGTGGCCGTCGTCTGTGAAGCAGGTTTGCGTAAGGGCTAGCAACGCCTCTCCGGTTGACCTCGCATAGACTTGTATATATTATACAAAAAAATTCAAATGTTTATTCAGGTAAAGTACATACATACAAAGGGTGATATAAATATTGATGAATTTATAGATAGAGATAGAACATACAATGCCTAAAGCCACTATTACGCAAAGCGTTTCGGGCAGGAGAAACACTAAAGACTAAAATTTAATACTAATTTAGATTAAGGTATAAAATGTGTCGAGAAAATATAAAAATAAAAAAGGTGGGAACATGGCAGAAAAACAGCAAAAATACAATTTGGTCAACAAACAGCATTGTTAAAAAATAACAGACATGGGTTGACATTATAGGGGTAAGGTAGTTTACAGGGAGGTAATTAGGTAGTGCTTAGTTTTTAACTTAAACTGGTTGAGAGAGGTACAGTCTTTAACATGGTTGGGAAGGTCATTCCACGTTCTGGGTCCCTTGATTTGTAGAGCATTTCTAGTTTGATTAAGCCGTACTCTTGGAATATCAAAAAGGTGTTTGTTTCTGGTGTGGTGCTCATGGTTTCTGTTACAACCTTCAATGAAGCTTTTGAGGTCAGGATCGGCATTACAGTTCAGCATTTATATATATATTATATATATATATATATATATATATATATATATAATATATATATTGTCGGGGTTCACCACCATAAGAGGGGCGAGTAACAGTATACTCAAGGTCACTCACCGTAGCCCTGCGGGTCTTCACTCTATCCTCGCGGCGCCACTGTACGCCAGGAGAGTATCCCAGTCAATCCCAACCAGCCTCTGATCGAGAAAGAGTGGGAACACAACTTGTTCTCTTAACTATTGTGTGCCCGCCCCGACACAGGGCTCTACTACTAACCACAAGGTCGCCAACTGGTGTTTCCTGTGTCCAGTAACACGTCAGTGGTTTCGTTGAATTGTGGTAACAGTGGCAAGAGCACACTCAATATGTCTGATATCAGGCAGGTATTTACTTCTATCACTCTATTTCCTTTCACGTATTATATAGCCAAAAGAAATGTGGAGGGGATGATATAAACACCAATGTACTTTGTATTTTACTTAAAACTCAAGACATCACAATATTATATCAATAAGCAAACAGCTGTTTCAGGCGGAAGTCGCTCGTTCCCACATATAATCATGAACTCGCCAAGCCGGCAATGCTCCCCCTCACATCAATGTCAAAATCAGCTTGGCGACTCCCACCGCGCGAATGTTCGTGTATTTGTTTGCCTGGCGTGAGGCGCCTGTTTCTTTAAATTCTCAAAGATCACTAAAAGTTCAAACACACAATATTTGCGACAATAGCACGTAAATACTTCGCTGCACTGATCTTGAGCTCAATCAAACATTTCTACATTAATGGACACAATAATTCACTATCATGGTATAACACACTGCCCTTCATTTAATGATAACGTATGCAAGTATATATCACTGGAGTTCTCAGTAATTCCTTTCGTGGGCGAATATTCAATTAATCACTGCACATATGAATGGTTATTCAATACACAAGCATCGACATATATATATATAGATAAATCATAGATATCAATAATGGTAATAATATAGTTACTGGGCACTTAGCCTATCACCAAATACTGGCACATTTATATATATATACTCTCTCACTAACTGATCATATTAAAGTCTCATGAAAGACATTATCAACACAGTAAATTCATCAATTACTCCGGGTGCCTGCACACCAATAATAGTAATAATTTCCGTGAGTACTCTATATAGCCCCACTCTGCACACTGGTGCCTTACTGTGACATGGGTGAGCCTTGCTCACGACATACAAAATACTCTGGCTAAATAATATAGCTGACTAAAGGGGAATTGGGAGGGAAACTAGAATCACCTACTTCCACCTATCCTCCGGTGAGAGTTGAGTTGTAGCTCCTGGTCCAGGCTCCTGCCTCGTGTAGGGAACGCCCCCACACACACACCCTGTCGTGTCCTCCAGGAACTCAATCAACGTCCCACCATAAACGCGTCATCTCCGTGTCTTTCCACTGCAGGTCCGTGCTCCTCCACGACTTCTCGAAGGGTTGGAGTCGATCTCCTGGCCGTCAACTTCTCCTCCCAGCTACGGCTGCCTGCCTACGTCTCGGCTGCAGTCGTTCGGATTCCCGATTAGTGTCTTCTTCACTGCTTCCCAGTGGATTGGCCCAGCCGCTACGTCGTCACTGTGAAGCTATCAGACGTCCCAGACGATACTGCCTAGACTTCACCTGCACAGCACCCGACCCTGGAGCACTTGATGCTCAATATTCCGTCAATTCCCTCTTCGGTCCACACATGGAATGAAGGAAGACCTCTGGCGTACTTGCAGACTACGGGTGACACGTAAAATCCACGGGAGTGGCGTGTTACTGTCAGATTGACAGGATCAATCTTCACACATCCGACCACCTTGACGTGTCGTGTCAGACTGATTCCCTCCAGAGGATTGGCCCAGCCACTACGTCATCACTGTGATGCTATCAGCCGTCGCATTCATCGCTGCCTAGACTCCACTGTTGCACAACACCTGTCCCTGGAGCACTTGTTGCTCAATATTCTGTCAATTCCTTCTTCGGTCCACACATGGAATGAAGGAAGACCCCACAGGTGTTGGCAGACCACGGGTGATGCGTAAATCCTCCGGAGATGGGGTAAACTGTCCAACTGACAGGACCCCAAGCGCACGTCCGACCTCCTTGACGTGCTGTCTTAGACTGATGGCACCAAAGTCATGCACTAACCGGACCCCCTTTCCTTCGTGACGTCATTTTCGCCATGGGAGGTTTTCATTGGCTCCCTGTGCCACGTCGCTGTCGGAGACCAATCTGGTGTCACTGACGTCACACAGTTTTGGCGGCAAAACAGAAGAGCCAGCGCCATATTGGCTTCTTAAAGGGCCTATACCACAGGCCAAAATACTCTTCTTTTCCAAATTTCTCGGCACTTCGAGAACACAACATTCTCCCACATATATCAAACTGATGCCTGTGACGTAGAGAATGCTCGGGTAAAGTGGACATGACTCTTACAGCAGGCTTGGGAGAAATATAAGGGGGGGAACTCTTGGAATATCAAAAAGGTGTTTGTTTCTGGTGTGGTGCTCATGGGTTCTGTTACAACCTTCAGTGAAGCTTTTAAGGTCAGGATCGGCATTACAGTTCAGCATTTATATATATATATATATATATATATATATTATATATATATATATATTATATAATATAATACACATGAGCGGATGTGCAGTGACTTAATATCTAACATATTCAGAGATTTGAGTAGGGGTACCGAGTGATGTCTGGGGCCAGAGTTGGATATTGTCCTAATAGCAGCTTTTGTTGAGTAATTAGAGGACGTAAATGATTTTGGGTAGTAGAACCCCAAGCACAAATACCATAGTTGAGATAAGGATAGATGAAGGAGTAATAGAGCGTCACCAGGGCAGGGCGAGGTACATAATATCTGATCTTAGACAGAATGCCAACAGTTTTTGAAACTTTTTGATATATTTAGAATGTGTCCCTGGAAATTCAGTTTGTGGTCAATGAGAACGCCAAGGAATTTGCCATCTATTTTGTTACAAATTTGGGTATTATTTATCCTGAGATTTATTTGATTTGAGGATTTTTTGCCAAATAAAATATAGAAAATTTTGTCAATGTTGAAGGTGAGTTGTTGGCAGTTTGCCAAAGATGGACTTTATTTAGCTCAGTATTCACTGTGACATTTAGAGCAAGGGGGGTCAGGACTGGAGTAAATAAAGGTTGTCTTCAGCAAATATAATTGGTTTGAGGTGTTGGGAGGCATTTGGAAGGTCATTAATGTATATGAGAAAAAGGAGAGGGCAAGTATGCTGCCCTGAGGAACACCAGTGTTGATGGGTAGGGTGGGAGAAATTGAATTATTCACAGAAACATATTGAGCCTGTCAGTAAGGTAAGATTTGAGGTATTGCATGGAGTGATCTCTGACTCCATAATGATGTAATTTACATAATGATGTAAAAGCATTACGCAGGTCCACAAATAACACAACAGGGAACTCATTTTTATCAAGAGCTGCGTGTATCAATTAAATCATACTAATAAGTGCATCGTTAGTGCTTTTTTGGGGTTTGTGAAGCTATATTGACAAGAATTAAGTATATTGTGTTTGGCTAGATAAGAGTAAAGCTGCTTGTAGATTAGTTTTTCAAATATTTTTGACAAGTTTGGCAGGATTGATATAGGTCTGTAGTTGTTAACATCAGTGAGATCACCACATTTGTGGACAGGGGTTACTCTCGCTTTTTTAGAATATCTGGAAAGGTTTGGAGTTAAAGTGACTTGTTGAAGAGCAATGCAATAACAGGGGCTAAAGATCTGGAGTTTTTTTTGTAAATTAAAGTTGGTATCTCCTCAAGGGCACTTGGCTTGGTTTTAAGAGAAAGGATTATCTCATTAACATCAGTGGAATTTGCAGGCATTAGGTACAGAGACTGTGGATAGTTACCTGTAAGATAGTCCTGAACATCAGTGCTGGAAGATGGAATATCATTTGCAAGGGATGACCCAATGGAAGAGAAGAACCTATTGAACTCAATAGCAGTATCAGAGGCTGTAAGCTGATCATCGTTATTGGACAAGAGTATTGGTTTGTTATTTAAAATCTAATTTGATCCCAATATTTGTGAAGTTGTGCTCCATGTTTTCCTAATGTTGCCCATTGTTTTGGTAAATTTATCTTCGTAGTATTTAGTTTCGGCTCTTCTAATTAGTTTAGATAGCAATGACGAGTAATTCTTTGAAAATTCTTTGGAGACGATTCCTAACCTATACTTCTTCTCAAGGTCATGATTTTTTATTAATGGATTTAAGTATCCCCTTTGTAAGCCAAGGATTGTTTAGCCTTTTAGTTGTGACTTGTTTTGTTAGCATAGGACTGTGGGTGTTATAAAGGCTGAGAGTTTTTTGAAGAAAAGATTGCACTGCTAGTTTGATGTCCCTTATGTTACCTAATTCGGACTTCCAGTTGACATTAGCAGCAGCAGCTATAAAATTGCCTATAGCAGTTTCATTGTGCAGCCTAAAGCTTATCTCTCTTGTCTCTATAGGTGGTTTGTTAATGTTAATTAGGAGAAATGTGGGGTAATGGTCAGTAGTGCTATCGATGATTATCACTGAAGTAAGCGCAGAGGTTATGTTGGTCCAGATGTGATCAAGAGCCGTGGCAGTACTATCAGTGATTCTAGTAGGTCTAGTGATTAGGGGTATGAGGAAGCAGGAATTCATACAGTTGAGGAAGCTCAAGTTAGTCCCTGTTCCTGCATTTCCTGCAGCGTTTGAACGTCTGTTGGTCGACGGGGTAAGACCGTTGCCACGGACGAGAAAGGGAAACACCTACCTGATGACCATCATGTGTGCGGCGACAAGGTTCCCAGAAGCAGTCCCAATGCGATGCTTGACGTCAAAAGGTGTAGCCGGGCAGTTGCAGCGTTTTTTCTCTTGGGTGGGAATGCCCAGAGAAATCCAGACAGACTGTGGGAGCGTATTCCAGTCAGAGTGGTTTAGACAGACCGTGTCGAATTGGAGAGTAACTCAGATTCGGTTGTCGCCCTACCAACCGCAGTCGCAAGGGGCGATCGAAAGGTTTCACTCCACACTGAACACTATTCTGAGTGTTCTGTGTGAAACAAGGAGCCGAGTGGGATGAGGCAGTGTACTGTGCATTGTTTGCTATACGGAACGCTGTAGTGGAGTCACAGGCTTTCTCACCGTTCCAACTGGTATATGGACATGAGGTACGGAGTCCTCTATCCATGCTGAGAGAGCAATGGGCGCCAGGAGTGACTGTGGGAACGGTCAGCGAATATGTGCAGAAATTTAAGGAGCGTCTCGCATTGGCGAAAGAGCTAGCAGGAAAGCATTTGAAGGAGGTGCAGCAAAAGATGTCAGAGTTGTACTACAAGAAAGCTATGCCAAGAGAGTTCCAGATTGGGTCCCAAGTTATGGTGTCACTGCCAGGGAAGAGCCGTGTGACCGAGTCACGATTTGAGGAGCCGTGTAAGGTGCTAAGGCGATTGGGTCCAGTAAGCTATGAAGTCAGCAAGCCGGACAGACCCCGCAAGACACAGGTGTGTCATATTGACCGTCTGAAGCCTTTCTTCCTTGAAGAAGGAGGAGCCGCCGTGCAAGACGGAACAATGCCATGAGAACTACAGCAGAAAGTGGTCTTATGCGTGCAGGTGAATCAAGAGATTCCAGCAGAGGAAGGAAAATGGTCGAGGGCGGACGGCACCCATCTCTCGTGAATTTGTTGACTTACTGCGGGGAACATGGGCCTCAGGGATAAGAGCCTCGTTGGACGTAGAATCACTGTTTACCAACGTACCTGAGGATGAAACAATCGGGATGATAGCGGACAGAGTGTATCGTGATACGGCCTGTACTCCTCTTGACATACCAGAAAACATTCTAAGGAAACTACTCCAAGCTTGTACTAAAGAGGCACCCTTCTTGAGCCCAGATGGGCACATGTATAAGCAAGTAGATGGGGTCGCCATGGGTTCTCCCCTAGGTGTCCTGTTTGCGAACTTCTACATGGGTACCATAGAGCAAAAAGTCTTAGTCGGCATGAACTTGAAACCGGCCATATACTGCAGGTATGTTGATGACATTTTTACACAGGTACCTGATGTCAGACATCTGCAGGAGCTGAAGGAGGCATTTGAGCAGAATACTGTGTTGCGTTTCACTTACGAGATGGAGAAGGATGGGAAGCTGCCCTTTCTAGATGTAACAGTCATGGAAAGGAGCGGTGGTTTCCACACTGCAGTCCACACTAAGGAAACAAATTGTTAATTGCCGGCTGGAAAGATATTGCAAATCAAATGCAATATCTTTCATAGACAACTGGGAACACTTCTATGGAAGAAATGAAATGTATGCTCGTGATGGGGTGCATCTATCGAGAGCTGGGGTTGTTGCTGTTGCGAACTCGTTGGAAGAAGTGGTTACAGGTGTTTGAATTTAAACTGTTAGTAGATAGAGGTATGGGAATTGATTTGGAGGAAGGAGATAATAAAAGTATGTGTTTGTGGGAGAAAGGAATTGGCAAAATGATCAGGGAAAGAGAAGGGCCTCAAAAAAACAATTCACTTAGGGTATATTACACTAACAGTAGAAGTCTAAGAAATAAAATTAACGAATTAAATGCTCTTGTCTGCACAGAAAAAATAGATATTATTGCACTTACCGAAACGTGGATGAATGTAGAAAATAGAGAACTATTAGCTGAATATCAAATAAATGGATTTAAACTATTTCACACAGATAGATATATTAGACGAGGAGGGGGAGTAGCCATATATGTTAGGGACAATTTGAAATGTAGTCTCAAAGAGGGAATCAAAACTGAGCCACACTCAGAAACTATTTGGATAGAATTATACGAAAAATCAAATAATATTATAATAGGAGTTATATATAGGCCACCAAATTTAGACAGAATGGAAGCAAAGCATCTATGGGATGAAATATCTAGGGCATCTAGATCTAACAGTATTTACGTCATGGGTGACTTTAATTTTAGTGGAATAAACTGGTTGAACAAAACAGGGAATAGTGAAGCAGAAGATTTTCTAGAATTAATTGACGATTGCTTTCTTACGCAACACATTAAGGAACCAACACGGGAAAATAATATTTTAGATTTAGTGTTAACTAACAGGGAAACACAAATTAATGACATCGAAATAGGGAGTGAGCTAGGGAACAGTGATCACAAAGAAATCAGATTTAGCATAGAATGGAATAGACCTGTAGGAGAAATTTCTGTTAAAGTGCCAGATTTTCGAAAAGCTGATTTTAATAGCCTAAGAAATTCTTTGGGTCAAATTGATTGGAAAGTCTTGGGTATGGGGTGGGGGCTGGTCTTGGAGCGAGACATGAACCCAGCGATAGGTGACGTAAATGGGGATTTCGATGTGGATTCAATATATAACTTATTTAAGAACATTCTAAACAAAGCACAGGAACGTAGTATACCATACAAATTGAATAGATTGAATACTAATGACCCAAAGTGGATAACAAAGAATTTGAAGAACCTTATAGGTAAAAAGAGAGCTTGGTACAAAAGGATTAAAAATGGGGAGGTCACTTTAGAACAGGAATTCGTACAACTGATTAGAAATGTTAAAAAAGAGATAAGGAAAGCAAAAAGAAACTATGAAGTTCGTATAGCAAGGCAAGCAAAGACAAATCCTAAAGGGTTTTTTCAGTTATATCGTACTAAGACTAGGGAAAGGATAGGTTCATTAAAAACTGAGACAGGTCAAATAACAGATAGTGATGAAGAGATGAGTAGTATTTTTAATAAATATTTTGTATCTGTATTTACTAAAGAGGAACTTAACAATATGCCTTCAGCCGAACACGTCTATGTGGGTGGGGACGAGGACAGGTTGACGAGTTAAGCAGTTACCAGGGAGGATGTTCTTAAACAAATAGTAAAACTCAAACCAAACAAATCCCCAAGGCCGGATGAAGTGTTTGCCAGGGTGCTTAAAGAATGCAAAGAGGAGCTTTGTGACCCACTGTCAACCATATTTAATAAATCAATAGAGTCAGGCAGAGTGCCAGAGTTTTGGAAAGTTGCTAATGTGATACCAGTTTTTAAGAAAAGAGATAGATCACTTGCGTCTAACTATCGACCAATTAGCCTAACGTCTATTGTGGGAAAGTTACTCGAATCTATAATAGCAAATAAAATTCGTCTTCATCTTGAAAAACATAAATTAATAATTGAGTCGCAACATGGTTTTATAAATGGCCGTTCATGTTTAACAAATTTGTTATCTTTTTATTCTAGCATAGTTGAGGCAGTTGATAGTGGTAAGGATTGTGATGTTGTGTACCTTGACTTTAGCAAAGCTTTTGATACAGTGCCACATGAAAGACTGATTAAAAAGATAGAGTCTCATGGTATTGGGGGTGCTATATTAAGCTGGATTAGGGCATGGCTATACCAAAGGAAACAGAGAGTTAGTATAAATGGAGTCAAGTCAGAGTGGGAAAATGTTGTAAGTGGAGTGCCTCAAGGCTCTGTCCTTGGACCTCTTTTGTTTATAATATATATAAATGATTTAGATTCAGGTTTGAGTAGCAACATTTGCAAATTTGCCGATGATACGAAAATCGGTAGGGAAATTAATTCGGAGGAGGACTCACTATCACTTCAAGTTGATCTAGATAGGGTTTTGAAATGGTCAAAGGATTGGCAGATGCAGTTTAATGCTGATAAATGTAAAGTTCTGAGGTTAGGTAATGATGATAGAGTTACAAGATACGAGCAAGATGGTGTTGAGATTGCGAAGTCGGATTGCGAAAGGGATCTAGGAGTTATGATTAGTAAGAATTTAAAACAAAAGGATCAATGCATAAATGTTCGTAATAAGGCAAATCGGACACTTGGATTTATTAATCGCAGCGTTAGTAACAAGACACCTGGTGTGGTTCTCAAGCTATATCTTGCTCTAGTTAGGCCCCATTTAGATTTTGCAGTTCAGTTTTGGTCGCCATATTATAGAATGGATATAAATTCACTTGAACGTGTCCAGCGTAGGATGACTAAGTTAATTCCCCAAATTAGAAATCTTTCATATGAAGAAAGACTAACAAAGCTTAATTTGCATTCACTGGAAAGGCGAAGAGTTAGGGGTGACATGATAGAGGTTTACAAGTGGGTGAATGGACATAACAAAGGGGATATTAATAGGGTATTAAAAGTATCAACACAAGACAGAACAAGAAACAATGGGTTTAAATTGGACAAGTTTAGATTTAGGAAAGACTTGGGTAAATACTGGTTCAGTAACAGGGTTGTTGATTTGTGGAACCAATTGCCGCGTAACATTGTGGAGGTGGGGTCCCTCGATTGTTTCAAGCATGGGTTGGACATGTATATGAATGGGATTGGGTGGTTATAAATAGGAGCTGCCTCGTATGGGCTAATAGGCCTTCTGCAGTTGCCTTTGTTCTTATGTTCTGATAAATGTAAAGTTCTGAGGCTAGGTAATAATGATAGTTACAAGATACGAGCTAGATGGTGTTGAGATTGCGAAGTCGGATTGCGAAAGGGATCTGGGAGTTATGATTAGTAAGAATTTAAAACAAAAGGATCAATGCATGAATGTTCGTAATAAGGCGAATAGGACACTGAGATTTATTAATCGAAGCGTTAGTAACAAGACACCTGGTGTGGTTCTTAAGCTATATCTTGCGCTGGTTAGGCCCCATTTAGATTTTGCAGTTCAGTTTTGGTCGCCATATTATTGAATGGATATAAATTCACTTGAACGTGTCCAGCGTAGGATGACTAAGTTAATTCCCCAAATTATAAATCTTTCATATGAAGAAAGATTAACAAAGCTTAAGTTGCATTCACTGGAAAGGCGAAGAGTTAAGGGTGACATGATAGAGGTTTACAAGTGGGTGAATGGACATAACAAACGGGATATTAATAGGGTATTAAAAGTATCAACACAAGACAGAACACGAACAATGGGTATAAATTGGATAAGTTTAGTTTTAGGAAAGACTTGGGTAAATACTGGTTCAGTAACAGGGTTGTTGATTTCTGGAACCTTCTGCATAGGCCTTCTGCATAGGCCTTCTGCAGTTGCCTTTGTTCTTATGTTCTTAAACAAATCCCCAGGGCCGGATGAAGTGTTTGCCAGGGTGCTTAAAGAATGCAAAGAGGAGCTTTCCGAGCCACTGTCTACCATATTTAATAAATCAATAGAGTCAGGCAGAGTGCCATAGTCATGGAAGGCAGCTAATGTGGTACCAATTTTTAAGAAAGGAGATAGATCACTTGTGTCAATTTTTCGGCCAATTATCCCAACGTCTATTGTGGGAAAGTTACTTGAATCAATAACTGCAAATACAATTCGTCTCCATCTTGAAAAACATAAACTAATAAATGAGTCGCAACATGGTTTTACAAATGGCCGTTCATGTTTAACAAATTTGCTAACTTTTTATTCCAGCATAGTTGAGGCAGTTTATAGTGGTAAGGATTGTGATGTTGTGTACCTTGACTTTAGCAAAGCTTTTGATACAGTGCCACATGAAAGATTAATTAAAAAAATAGAAGCTCATGGTATTGGGGGTGCTATATTAACTTGGATTAGGGCATGGCTATTCCAAAGGAAACAGAGAGTTAGTATAAATGGGGTTAAGTCAGAGTGGGATAAAGTTGTTAGTGGAGTACCTCAGGGCTCTGTCCTGGTACCTCTGTTGTTTATAATATATATAAATGATTTAGATTCTGGTTTGAGTAGCAACATTTGCAAATTTGCCGATGATACGAAAATCGGTAGGGAAATTAATTCGGAGGAGGACTCACTATCACTTCAAGTTGATCTAGATAGGGTTTTGAAATGGTCAAAGGATTGGCAAATGCAGTTTAATGCTGATAAATGTAAAGTTCTGAGGCTAGGTAATGATGGTAGAGTTACAAGATACGAGCTAGATGGTGTTGAGATTGCGAAGTCGGATTGCGAAAGGGATCTGGGAGTTATGATTAGTAAGAATTTAAAACAAAAGGATCAATGCATGAATGTTCATAATAAGGCGAATAGGACACTGGGATTTATTAATCGAAGCGTTAGTAACAAGACACTTGGTGTGGTTCTTAAGCTATATCTTGCGCTGGTTAGGCCCCATTTAGATTATGCAGTTCAGTTTTGGTCGCCATATTATTGAATGGATATAAATTCACTTGAACGTGTCCAGCGTAGGATGACTAAGTTAATTCCCCAAATTAGAAATTTTTCATATGAAGAAAGATTAACAAAGCTTAAGTTGCATTCACTGGAAAGGCGAAGAGTTAGGGGTGACATGATAGAGGTTTACAAGTGGGTGAATGGACATAACAAAGCGGATATTAATAGGGTATTAAAAGTATCAACACAAGACAGAACACGAAACAATGGGTATAAATTGGATAAGTTTAGTTTTAGGAAAGACTTGGGTAAATACTGGTTCAGTAACAGGGGTGTTGATTTGTGGAACCAATTGCCGTGTAACGTGGTGGATGTGGGGTCCCTCGATTGTTTCAAGCGCGGGTTGGACAAGTATATGAGTGGGATTGGGTGGTTATAGATAGGAGCTGCCTCGTATGGGCCAATAGGCCTTCTGCAGTTGCCTTTGTTCTTATGTTCTTAAACAAATCCCCAGGGCCGGATGAAGTGTTTGCCAGGGTGCTTAAAGAATGCAAAGAGGAGCTTTCCGAGCCACTGTCTACCATATTTAATAAATCAATAGAGTCAGGCAGAGTGCCACAGTCATGGAAGGCAGCTAATGTGCCTAATGTGCTGTGTGCAGAACAATATTGCTGTGGGTATGGTTTGTTATCGGTTAGCACGATTACGTACACACACACACAGAATGGATGAGAATTATAGGTATGAGTACATTTCTCTGTACGTGGCTAGGTATGGCGTGATGCCGAAGGCTTCAACTACCGTTCCCATGTCAATCTTTACCATGCAAGCTGATGGAGAAGATTGTGCAAAAAAAGCTAGTGGAACATATGGAGTGAAAAAAAAAGCTGGAGATGCAGGCTGGAGTAAAAGGGAAGGTACTCCATTGGATAAAGGAGTACCTAAGCAACAGGAGACAACGAGTCAGTGTGAGGGGTGAGGTCTCAGATTGGCGAGACGTTACAAGTGGAATCCCGCAGGGGTCAGTCCTTGGACCTATACTGTTTCTGATATGTGTAAATGATCTCCCAGAGGGTATTGAATCGTTTCTCTCAATGTTTGCCGATGATGCAAAAATTATGAGGAGGATTGAAACAGAGGATGATAGTAGGAGGCTACAAGATGACCTAGACAGACTTAGTGAATGGTCCAACATATGGCTGTTGATGTTCAACCCGAGTAAATGCAAAGTAATGAAACTAGGCAGTGAAAACAGGAGGCCAGACACAGGATACAGAATAGGAGATGAAGCACTTAATGAAACGAACAGAGAGAAAGATCTAGGAGTTGATATCACACCAAACCTGTCTCCTGAAGCCCACATATAAAGAATAACGTCTGCGGCGTATGCGAGGCTGGCTAACATCAGAACAGCGTTCAGGAACCTTTGTAAGGAATCATTCAGAATCTTGTACACCACATATGTAATACCAATTCTGGAGTATGCGGCCCCAGCATGGAGCCCGTACCTTGTCAAGCACAAGACGAAGCTGGAAAAAGTCCAAAGGTATGCTACTAGACTAGTCCCAGAACTAAGAGGTATGAGTTACGAGGAAAGGCTGTGAAAAATGCATCTTACGACACTGGAAGACGGAAGAGTAAAGGGAGACATGATCACAACCTCCAAAATCCTCAGGGGAATCGACCGGGTAAAAATGTTAAACTATTCAACACTGGAGGGACGCGAACAAGGGGACACAGATAGAAACTAAGTACCCACATGAGCCACAGGGACGTTAGAAGGAACTTTTTCAATGTCTGAGCAGTTAACGGATGGAATGCATTAGGCAGTGATGTGGTGGAGGCTGAATCTATACACAGTTTTAAATGTAGATATGATAGAGCCCAGTAGGCTCAGGAATCTGTATACCAGTTGAGAGGCGGGACCAAAGAGCCAAAGCTCAACCCCCGCAAGCACAAATAGGTGAGTACACACCACACACACAGAATGGATGAGAATTATAGGCATGAGTACATTTCTCTGTACGTGGCTAGTATGGCGTGCTGCCGAAGGCTTCAGCTACCTTTCCAATGTCAATCTTTACCATGCAAGCTAATGGAGAAGATTGTGCGGAGAAAGCTAGTGGAACATATGGAGTGAAAGAACTTTGTAACGCAGCATCAACATGCTCTCAGGGATGGCAAGTCCTGCTTCACAGGATTAATTGAATTCTACGACCAGACAACAAAAAGCAGGCAAGAAAGAGAAGGGTGGGCAGACTGCATATTTTTGGATTGTCAGAAAGCCTTTGATACAGTGCCACACAAGAGGCTAGTGAAAAAACTGGAGATGCAGGCAGGAGTGAAAGGGAAGGTTCTCCATTGGATAAGGGAGTACCTAAGCAACAGACGACAGAGAGCCACTGTGTGGGGCGAGGTCTCAGACTGGGGAGACGTCACCAATGGAGTCCCGCAGGGTTCAGTCCTTGGACCTATGCTGTTTCATATGTAAATGATCTACCAGAGGGCATAGAATCGTTCCTCTCACTGTTTGCTGATGATGCAAAAATTATGAGGAGGATTAAAACAGAGGATGATAGTAGGAGGCTTCAAGATTACCTAGATAGACTGAGTGAATGGTCCAACAAATGGGTGTTGAAGTTCAACCCGAGTAAATGCAAGGTAATGAAAGTAAGCGGTGGAAACAGGAGACCAGATACAGGATACAAAATAGATGAAGTACTTCATGAAACGGACAGAGAAAAAGATCTAGGAGTTGATATCACACCAAACCTGTCTCCTGAAGCCCACATAAAAAGAATTACATCTGCAACATATGCGAGGCTGGGTAGCATCAGAACAGTCTTCAGGGACCTGTGTAAGGAATCATTCAAAACCATGTATACATCATATATAAGACCAATCCTGGAGTATGCGGCCCCAGCATGGAGACCGTACCTTGTTAAGCTCAAGACGAAGCATGAAAAAGTTCAGAGGTATGCCACTAGGCTAGTCCCAGAACTAAGAGGCATGAGTTACAAGGAAAGACTGCGGGAAATGCACCTCACGACACTGGAAGACAGAAGAGTAAGGGGGAGACATGATCACTACCTACAAAATTCCCAGGGGAATTGACAGGGAAGATAAGGATGAACTGCTTAACATGGGTGGTACGCGAACAAGGGGACACAGCTGGAAACTGAATACCCAAATGAGTCACAGGGACGTTAGAAAGACCTTTTTCAGTGTCAGAGTAGTTAACAAGTGGAATGCATTAGGCAGTGATGAGGTGGAAGCTGACTCCATACACAGCTTCAAAAGTAGATATGATGGAGCCCAGTAAGCTCAGGAACCTGTACATCATTTGATTGACAGTTGAGAGGCAGGACTAAAGAGCCAGAGCTCAACCCCCGCGAACCCAACTAGGTGAGTACAACTTGGTGAGTACACACACACACACACACACACCACACACACACACACACACCACACACAAAAGCCAGGGCTGGTACATAAGCTGGAGAGACAGGCAGGTGTAGCAGGTAAGGTGCTCCAGAGGATAAGGAGTACCTAAGCAATAGGAAGCAGAGAGTTACAGTGAGGGGTGAGACCTCAGATTGGTGTGAAGTCACCAGTGGAGTCCACAGGGCTCTGTACTCGGTCCTATCTTGTTTCTGATATATGTAAATGATCTCCCGGAGGGTATAGATTAATTTCTCTCAATGTTTGCTGACGATGCCAAAATTAGAAGGATTAAGACAGAGGAGGACTGCTTGAGGCTTCAAGAAGACCTAGACAAGCTGAAGGAATGATCGAACAAATGGTTGTTAGAGTTTAACCCAGAAACTGTAATGTAATGAAGATAGGTTTAGGGAGCAGGGCCAAATACTAGGTATCATCTGGGAGATGAAATTCTTCAACAGTCAGAGAGAGAAAGACCTGGGGGGTTGATATCATGTCAGACCTGTTGATGCAGCCCATATCAAGAGGATAACATCAGCGGCATATGCCAGGCTGGCCCATAAGAACAGCATTCTGAAACTTGTGTAAAGAATCATTCAAAAATTTGTATACCACATATGTCAGGCCAATCCTGGAGTATGCAGCCCCAGCATGGAGTCCATATCTATTCAAGGATAAGACTAAAATGGAAAAGATTCAAAGGTTTGCCACCAGACTAGTACCCGACTGAGAGGTATGAGCTACGAGGAGAGAATACGGGAATTAAACCTTACTTTGCTGGAAGAAAGAAGAGTTAGGGGAACATGATCACACATTCAAGATTCTCAAGGGAATTGGTGGGGTATATAAAGACAGGATATTTAACACAAGGGGCACATGCACTAGGGGACACAGGTGGAAACTGAGTGCCCCAATGAGCCAGAGATATTAGAAAGAACTTTTTTAGTGTCAGTGAGTAGACAAATGGAATGCATTTAGAAGTGATGTTATGGAGGCTAGTAGGGGTTTCAGTGCCAGATAGAGCCAGCTATGTACGTCGATCAGATAAGAAAATCAAAAGCGAAGTGCCAGATAGAGCCACTCCATATTAGGTCATCAGAGGTGGGTGTGGCAGCAGTCAAAAAAAAGTGAAGATAGGTATCTATTATGTACTGCTGTGATCATGTTCTTTATACAGTAAAGTATGGCGATATATCTTAGTATAAAATGTATATATTTGTATAATAAACACACAGGTGAGTGCCAGTTACACCCAATCCCTCTATGGGCAGGTGTAAAAACAGGTTCCTCTCAGTAGGGTGGTCCCCCCCATCTACCCCTCCTCGTACCTGACGGCCTTGACTGTACTTAAGAGGTCCATACCCAGCTGGGTTTTTCTTTTGTCTGCTGCTGCCACATCCCCCCCCCCTCAGTTACTATACAGCCTAGGACCTTATATAAGAGTATTTAAGGAGTATTTAATTATAAATCTCCTCAGGGGTTAAAAAAACATCAAATAATTTATTAATGCATTTATTAGGTAAAAACCACAAACAATGTATAAGAAGTTAATTATGATAGTTAATAATTGTAGTTATGGGTCCCCCTCTTATTCCTCACCCCCCTCCACCTCCTCACTCCCCTCCACCTCCTCATCCTCATCTGAGTAGAATTCTGACGTCTCTTCGTCAGTGATGAGTGGGGGAAGGTCTTGACCCCCATCCTCCTCTCTTGGGGGTGGGGGGGTGAGTTGGGTGGTCGCCTTTTGGCTAAGTTTCCTTCTCCCCTGCATCTGAAGTGTCCTGGAAAGAGATGGGAGAAATAATTTATAGTGATTAAAGGTTTTTATAGATTATATCTTTTATTAGAAAAATATTCTATTTCCTCTAAGAACAGCTAGTACATACCTCTCCCCCTGCAGGAGCGACCTTGTGTCCTCTACAGCAGGCATCGTCAATTAGGCTACGTAACAGCATCTTGTTTGGGGCAGACCCCCCACGTAGAATTACTACTCTACAAATGTGGACGGGCCCTAAGAACTGTACTGAAGAAAAATAAAGAGGCAATAATAGAGGATATACAAACTTTTTATTGTGGGAATAAAATAAAAATAAAATAAATCTATTACCAGAAGGTGAGGGCAATACTAACCAGATCTTTCAAGGACTTCAATCTTCTCTGTGGGTGTTTTTGGAGAGACACCTTCCATTTTGTAGGAGGAGGTTGACGGTCTTCCGAGGAGGTTGTGGGGTGAGAGGGGTTTTTATAGGGGGTAATCCCCACCCCCCCTTTGTTAGGTAGGTTGCCTAGCTAACAAAAATATTCTAAATACCACCTATAAGAACCAAGCCCTACACCTCTACAAAATGTCCTAACACAGTGATGTTTCATAGGAAAATATCGTCTCGCAAAAGCAAGGGCTCGTTTATCGTTTAATTTTAAAGTAACACTGGAAAATACATTATGTACGTAATGTACTGTCGAAGGCAAGCCCAGGTGGCTTATTCTGTGAGCAAACATGATGCAATATAGCCCGCAGGCAAGAGTAAAATCACTCTGGAGCACATTCCAAACATCTCTGTTATTTTGTTAGTTTTAATAAATCCCTTAAAATAATGACCATAAGTAACCGGTGACATTGCATAACTATCAAAAAAAACATTCGATGTTTAACTTTATCATCATAAATGCCTACTCAACGTCCCATAGTTATTCTACTGTGAGATGGTAAAATATTAGTTATAAGGACTATAGGTTTTCTTGATGAGATTTTTAAATGTTCTATCTCGTCATTATATTATAACAATTATATTATATTATAACAGCATTATAACAACCTAGGTAAGCACACAATCCCCTAGATTATTTTTTAAAATTAATATTTATATCATAACAATTCATTATGTTTTTAAGCCTGCACGTCGCATAGAACAGTTCTCTGTCCGTCGATGGATAGTATCCCGGTCGTTTCCCCAAACAGTAAAACCAGTCTGTTATATGTAACACCACCACCAAATTCAAGCTCCATACGCAGGTTGCCAGATTTCTCCACAGGTTATCTTGAGATGATTTTGGGGCTTTTAGTGTCCCCGCGGCCCGGTCCTCGGCCAGGCCCCCACCCCCCCGGAAGCAGCCCGTGACAGCGGACTAACACCCAGGTACCTATTTTACTGCTAGGTAACAGGGGCATAGGGTGAAAGAAACTCTGCCCATTGTTTCTCGCCGGGGCCTGGGATCGAACCCAGGATCACAAGTCCAGCGTGCTGTCTGCTCGGCCAACCGGCTCCCTAGGGAGGGAGGGAAGGAGGGATTCCAGGTAGGGAATCCTTCGTTTGAATGGTGCTTAAGTCAAAGGCGAATATTGATCTTCCCTTATTAAAAGTGTCATAGCCCAGTAGTGAATCACGCTCTAAGCCTAATGTCTTCAAAGTTTTGTAATAAGGCGAGAATAATGGTTGTCGAAATCTCCAATTCAGTAAATTGCATTATTGTTCAAATACATGGCGATAATTTTTAGCTTTGCATTTTCAAAATTATAATCCATTACCTTGGTGAAGACCGGCATAATAATTCATTGGAACAATTACCATACATATATTGTGTGGAATTACTTGCGCCCAAGGCTGATCAATCAAGAGACTAGTTTGATTCCCCGCTAGGACATATGTTTTAGAAATGGTTCTATTAAAAGTTTAACTTATGGGGTCAGGGGATGCTAACAGTGAGCTGTTTAAGGCCAGGTAAGCACTTGGGTAGGGGAACACCCGTGTGACCCATACCTTAGCATAATACATTTTCATGCGATATTTAGAGCCATCGGTCACGCTTGTATTTAGCACCCAAACATGAGGAGAGAGCTCCAATCTTAGACGTACATCTTGTGACGGGAAAGTGTAGGAGTGTAGATGTTCGGCAGTCCTCCAATGGCAGGTGTCAATGTCTAGTCACACTTACAAAAAAAAAGATAGACTGCTTGTCTGTTTATCTGTTGTAAAGTAAGGGGAGACACACAAAACACATAGTATGAACAATGAAACTTTAATTAATATAGAAAACAAATTATAAACAAAGACAATCCCTTGGCTATGTACAGTGCAAATAAACAAGTCAAAAACAATATAACATAAATGAATAATAGGGATGAAGATACTCTACAATAACATAAATACACAGTGAAAAATAATCAGGTGCTGAGAATATGACGCTAGCTGAGAAACATCCACCTGATACACAGCGTATATCAGTTAGTTGTTCACTGCTTGAGAGCACAAGGATATTCTGACTTCAATGGCTGGTTCAAGCCCAGACATCGATTCAGGTAGAGAGCGCTGAGGTGCAGAAGTGCAGGGGTGCAGTCAGCGAGTCACCAATCAGGAGCAGGCAGGCTGGGAAGGGTAGTTGGCTGGTTGATGACGAGCCGGCGTGGAGGGAGTGTGGAGTAGGGAGTGAGTCTTGGGTACATTTGCCTCCTGGTTAAAACGTTTTGTGCTACTGGTAGACGTACCTTGAAGGTAGCATCTTATTGTTGTATAATATACGTAACCTGATGCAGAGAAGAGCAGGCTCAATCTCTCTTGAAAGAGATTATCGTCACAACTCTCCCCCGAAGCCTGCGCTTACAGGTGAAGTTACGTCTTCAGGTGGTAGAGTGGTAGGTGGAGCTGTCTCTACCTCATAGACTCTGGAGCTGGCGTCTGCTATGATGTTGTCAGAACCTTTGATGTAGAAAAGCTCCAGGTTGAAATTCTGCAGATATAAAGCCCATCGTAGAAGTCGTTGATTGTTGAATTGGGCTTGCTGCAAGAAGCGTAGGGGATTGTGGTCCGAGTAGATGGTGGTAGACCGAGCTCCTTGCAGGTATGATTCAAAGTGTTGTAAATTCAGGACAATGGAGAGTAGCTCCTTTTCGATAGTGCTGTAATTCTTCTGGTGTGGTTTTAACTTGTAGCTGTAGTAGCTAACAGGTAGAACCTCCTCGTCTCGTTGTTGCATCAGGACACCTCCGATGCCGGTACCACTGGCGTCGACATGGAGGATGGAGGATGAAAGGCTTCGTGATATCTGGCGAGGCGAGAATAGGATTAGAACAGAGCATGGATTTAAGTTGTTCAAAAGCAATGGTTTCCTGAATGGTCCAATGATACCATTGCTTGGGGCTGGTTAAAGTGATCAATGGTGTCGCCACCGTACAAAAATTTTTCGCAAACCTACGGTAGTAGGAGGCAAGACCAAGGAAGCGCAGGAGCTGCTTCCTGGTGGTAGGCTGTTGGTAATGCTGGATGGCTTGGGTATGTATGTTTAACGGAGCTATGCTGCCACTCCCTATCTCATGACCAAGATAACGCACTTTACCTTTAGCAAAGTTAGACTTGCCCAAGTTGATGGTGAGGCCGGCTGTCAGGAGCTTGGCAAACAATCGTTGCAGCTGGAGCAGATGTTCGCTCCAGGTGTTAGTTGCCACAACGATATCATCCAAGTAGGCGTAGGTGTTATCTAAGCCCTGGATGACGCGGTTGACAGCTCGCTGGAAGGTGGCCGGGGCATTACATAGTCCAAATGGAGGGCGTTCGTATCTGTAAAGGCCAAAGGGAGTGGTAAAGGCAGATATTTCCTTAGCTTGCTCCGTCAAACATACTTGGTAGTATCCCTTGAGTAAGTCTAGCTTTGATAGATACCGAGCATTACCAATGGCATCAAGGATGTCATCTATTCTAGGTAATGGATAAACATCCTTGATAGTCACAAGATTCAATTTCCAGTAGTCGGTACACAACCTCACTTTACCGTGCGGTTTCGGCACCAAGATGCAGGGTGAGGCCCAAGGGGACTCACAAGGGGTGGCCAGCCCATGATCCAGGAGGTACTGTACTTCAGCACGCATAACTTCCTTTTTGCTTGGGCTGATTCAGAAAGGTTGACGAATCGGCCGGGTGTCAGGGAGTAGCTGGATGTCGTGCTGAACCACATTACACTCCTGTGGATCATCACTGAACAACTTCTGATGTTCCTTGAAGATTCTGATGAGAGGAGCACTATTACTATCCTGTAAATAGGTATGAAGATCATTAAGAATTTCCGAGTTGGAAGGCACTGACTCAGTGTTAGTGCTTTCGGGAGGAGAAGCAGGGAAGGTCTCACTGTGGAGGTATGGACCTTTAAAGGTGGATAATGATACCAACACATTAGGGGGAGTACCTTGATACTGCTTCAGGAGGTTGACGTGGCACAACTGGTTCTTCCGCCGCCTATCTGGAGTCTCAAGAACGTAGTTGTGATTGTTTCTGCACTCCTTGATGCGGTAAGGTCCTGAAAACTTGTTTTGCAATGGAGAACCTGAGATAGGAAAATATGCCAACACGAAGTCTCCTGGTTTAAATTTCCTTAATTTGCTGCGTTGGTCAAAATGAGTCTTCATCCTCTCCTGGGCTTTCAATAGATTGTCATTAGCAAATTTACGTACTCTCTCTAGAATGTGTTTTAAGTTTTGAAGAAACTGAGGCTCATTCTGAGGGTCACTGAAGGTGGCATTACGTAGAGAATCTTTGAAAGCTTTAAGAGGAGTACGGCACTTACGTCCGTAGAGCATCTCATAAGGAGATACTCCTAGAGACTCATTAGGGAGACTTCTGAAAATGCACATAATGAGGTCAAGTTGTTTATCCCAGTCCTTCAAGATTTCATTGCAAAATTTCTTTAGGAGTGCTTTCATAGTCTGATGACTACGTTCAAGAGAACCCTGTGAAGCAGGATGATAGGGGCTGGACAGTACCTGTGTGATGTTGAACTCCTCCAGTGTCTTCTTGAAGAGATCACTGGTGAAGTTGGTGCCACAGTCACTTTGAACCTCTCTTGGAAATCCATACTGGGTGAAGATCTTCAATAGCTGTTTCGCCACAGTAGCAGCCGTAATGTTCTTTACTGGAACTGCTATGGGGAATCTGGTGGTAGGACACAGGATAGTTAGTATATAGGCGTTGCCAGAACTGGTCCGGGGTAAAGGACCAACACAGTCTATGATGAGTCTGTGGAAAGGTTCTTCAGGCACCTGGATCGGAGTCAAGGGGGCCTGGGGAATAGAAATGTTAGGTTTACCTGCCATCTAACATGTATGACACTGTTGCACATAACTTTTGACGTCTTTAACCATACCTGGCCAGTAGTAGTCTTGTCTGATTCCATGGTAGGTTTTGTTAAAACCGTAGTGAGAAAGAGCTCCGTGGGCCAGGTGTAGAATATCGGGCCGTAAGCTGGTGGGAACCACTAGTTGTTCGACATTTGCCCAATCGTCGTCCTACTTCAGCTTGCTGGGTCTGTACCTGCGGTAGAGCAACTGATTCTCTAGGAAGAACCCAGGGATACTGTCAGGTTGAGTCTCAGCCTGGAAGAATAATGGTGTTAATGATAGATCTTCCCTCTGTAACTTACGGAACTCCAAACTAGTAAGATTAGGAGGTAGATTCTGATGGTCTTGAGGGACAGCGGTAGCAGTAGAGTCAGCTGGTTGCGGTCGTGCAGCTTGTGCATGGGTGGTCACCAAAACCGGAGGACTGTCTCATGACTCCAACCGGAGTCATGAGACAGTGACGTGTAGCAGTTAGTGATGCTCAGTGTGTTGTGTCACTGTTGTCCCTGAGTCATGAGACAGTGACGTGTAGCAGTTAGTGATGCACAGTGTCTTGTGTCACTGTTGTCCCTGAGTCATGAGACAGTGACGTGTAGCAGTTAGTGATGCTCAGTGTCTTGTGTCACTGTTGTCCCTGAGTCATGAGACAGTGACGTGTAGCAGTTAGTGATGCTCAGTGTCTTGTGTCACTGTTGTCCCTGAGTCATGAGACAGTGACGTGTAGCAGTTAGTGATGCTCAGTGTCTTGTGTCACTGTTGTCCCTGAGTCATGAGACAGTGACGTGTAGCAGTTAGTGATGCTCAGTGTGTTGTGTCACTGTTGTCCCTGAGTCATGAGACAGTGACGTGTAGCAGTTAGTGATGCTCAGTGTGTTGTGTCACTGTTGTCCCTGAGTCATGAGACAGTGACGTGTAGCAGTTAGTGATGCTCAGTGTGTTGTGTCACTGTTGTCCCTGAGTCATGAGACAGTGACGTGTAGCAGTTAGTGATGCACAGTGTCTTGTGTCACTGTTGTCCCTGAGTCATGAGACAGTGACGTGTAGCAGTTAGTGATGCACAGTGTCTTGTGTCACTGTTGTCCCTGAGTCATGAGACAGTGACGTGTAGCAGTTAGTGATGCTCAGTGTCTTGTGTCACTGTTGTCCCTGAGTCATGAGACAGTGACGTGTAGCAGTTAGTGATGCACAGTGTGTTGTGTCACTGTTGTCCCTGAGTCATGAGACAGTGACGTGTAGCAGTTAGTGATGCACATTGTCTTGTGTCACTGTTGTCCCTGAGTCATGAGACAGTGACGTGTAGCAGTTAGTGATGCACAGTGTGTTGTGTCACTGTTGTCCCTGAGTCATGAGACAGTGACGTGTAGCAGTTAGTGATGCACAGTGTCTTGTGTCACTGTTGTCCCTGAGTCATGAGACAGTGACGTGTAGCAGTTAGTGATGCTCAGTGTCTTGTGTCACTGTTGTCCCTGAGTCATGAGACAGTGACGTGTAGCAGTTAGTGATGCTCAGTGTCTTGTGTCACTGTTGTCCCTGAGTCATGAGACAGTGACGTGTAGCAGTTAGTGATGCACAGTGTCTTGTGTCACTGTTGTCCCTGAGTCATGAGACAGTGACGTGTAGCAGTTAGTGATGCACAGTGTCTTGTGTCACTGTTGTCCCTGAGTCATGAGACAGTGACGTGTGGCAGTTAGTGATGCACAGTGTCTTGTGTCACTGTTGTCCCTGAGTCATGAGACAGTGACGTGTGGCAGTTAGTGATGATCAGTGTCTTGTGTCACTGTTGTCTCCTTGTATAGCGTAGATACGTTGATATACTTACGATCGACAGTCTTGTGTAGTGTGTGGTGAGGTTGTTGTGGTGATGATCGACAGTTATATATAGTGTGTTGTGACTTTGTTAAAGTTATTCTCGACAATCTTGCATAGTACAATGACGTTGTTGTGGTGATGGTCGACAATCTTTTATAGTGTGTGGTGACGTTGTTGTGATGAAGGTCGACAGTCATGTGTATAGTGTGTGGTGACGTTGTTGTGGTGAAGGTCGACAGTCATGTGTATTGTGTGGAAACGTTGTTGTGGCGATGGTCGACAGTCTTGTATAGTGTGTACTCACGTAATTGTACTCACTTAATTGTGCTTGCGGGTTTTGAGCTCTGGCTCTTTGGTCCCGCCTGTCAACCGTCAGTCAACAGGTGTACAGGTTCCTGAGCCTATTGGGCTCTATCATATCTACACTTGAAACTGTGTATGGAGTCAGCCTCCACCACATCACTTCCTAATGCATTCCATTTGTCAACCACTCTGGCACTAAAAACGTTCTTTCTAATATCTCTGTGGCTCATTTCGGCACTCAGTTTCCACCTGTGTCCCCTTGTGCGTGTGCCCCTTGTGTTAAAATGCCTGTCTCTATCTAGACTATAAACTTCATTGAGAATCTTGAATGTGGTGATCATGTCCACCCTAATTCTTCCGTCCTCCAGCGAAGTGAGGTTGAATTCCCGGTGTCTCTCATCGTAGCTCATATCTCTCAGTTCGGTTACTAGTCTGGTGACAAACCTTTGAACCTTTTCCAGTTTAGTCTTATCCTTGTCTAGATATGGACTCCATGCTGAGGCTACATACTCCAGGATTTACCTGACATATGTGGTATACAAAGTTCTGAGTGATTCCTTACACAAGTTTCTGAATGTCATTCTTATGTTGGCCAGCCTTGCATATGCCGCTGATGTTATCCTCTTGATATGGGCTGCAGGGGACAGGTCTGGCGTGATATCAACCCACAAGTCTTTTTTCTCTCTCTGACTTTTGAGGAATTTCATTTCCCAGATGATACCTTGTATCTGGCCTCCTGCTCCCTACACCTATCTCCAATTACATTACATTTTCTTGGGTTAAACTCTAAAATCATTTGTTCGACCATTCCTTCAGCTTGTCTAGGTCTTCTTGAAACCTCAAGCAGTCCTCCTCTGTCTTAATCCTTCTCATAATTTTGGCATCGTCAGCAAACATTGAGAGAAATGAATCTATACCCTCCGGGAGATCATTTACATATATCAGAAACAAGATAGGACCGAGTACAGAGCCCTGTGGGACTCCACTGGTGACTTCATGCCAATCTGAGGTCTCACCCCTCACCGTAACTCTCTGCTTCCTATTGCTTAGGCAATCCCTTATACACTGGAGCACCTTACCAGCTACACCTGCCTGTCTCTCCAGCTTATGTACCAGCCTCATATGCGGAACTGTGTCAAAGGTTTTCCGACAATCCAAGAAAATGCACTCAGCCCAGCATTCTCTTTCTTGCTTATTATTTGTCACCTGGTCGTAGAATTCTATTAAGCCAGTAAGGCAAGATTTACCCTCCCTGAACCCATGTTGGTGGTGTGTCACAAAGTTCCTTCACTCCAGATGTGTTACTAGGTTTTTTCTCACGATCTTGTCCATCACCTTGCATGGTATACAAGTCAAGGACACTGGCCTGTGTGGTGACGTTGTTTTGGTGATGGTCGACAGTTCTTATACAGTGTGTGGTGACGATGTGGTGGTGATGATCGACAATTTTGAATAGTGTGTGGTGACGATGTTGTGGTGATGTTCGACAATCTTGTATAGTGTAGTGACTTTGTTGTGGTGATGGTCGACAGTTTTGTATAGTGTGATGACATTGTTGTTGTTATGGTCGACAGTCTTGAGTATTGTGTTTGGAGACGTGGTTGAGGTGATGATCAAAAGTCTTATATAGTGTGAGGTGACGTTGTTGTGGTGATAGCCAACATTTTTATATAGTGTGTGATGACGTTGTTGTGGTTGTTTCGACAATCTTGTTTAATATAGTGACGTTGTTGGGGTTATGGTCGTCTGTCTTGTAGAGTGTGTGTGATGTAGTTGTGGTGATGGTCGACAGTTTTGTAAAGTGTGTGGTGACGTTGTTGAGGTGATGGTCGACATTCTTGTGTAGTGTGTGGTGACGTTGTTGTGCTGATGATCGACAGTCTTGAATAGTGAAGTGACATTGTTGTGGTGATTGTCGACAGTCTTCATTAGTGTAGTGACGTTGTTGTTGTTTTGGTCGACAGTCTAGAATAGTGTGTGGTGACATAGTTGTGGTTATAGTTGACAGTCTTGTGAAGTGTGTGGTGACGTTGTTGTTGGAAATTTCCAACACTAATACAATATTATTGTATTATTCTTATAAACTATTACTAAAATCTACTAATTACTGTAGTAACTAAAAATTAACTAACAGTAGTGTTCACATGAACTAATAATTGTATCTGTACAATAATGCTGGAATTTTTACGTAACCAAAGGCCAGTATTGCGTCAGATTTTACCAAGTTAAACACATTTATATCCAGTGTGTTAGAGAATTGAGTGTGATTCTCTAAAATTAGCAGTATTCCGTGTGATAATTATTTACCGATAACATGACTCCCAAATAATGCCAAATCGAGAGTTTTAGTTACAACTGTTATCAAGTAATGAATTTAACGTCATGCGTGAATGCCATGGAGAGAACTAAAATCATCTCCATTTCTCGTTTACCATCGTAAGACGAGAAAGTAATAATATTTAGCTCCTTAGAATTACAACCCAGTCTTTATCAAAGCATTTTAGCCACAACTGCGCGAAATAATATTATTCGTGATAAATAATTTCTGTGGCGAATGCGAGACGGCAGGGAGAGGGAGACGCCGTTGTGGTGGTAGACGACAGCTCGAGGAGAAGTCGCCAGTGTGCGGCGTGAAGACTTGTTGCGGAATTGAGCAACTCGTTTTGGTGTCAGAGTCTAGGATACGTTGTGGTGAATTATCAGCAAGATTTAACCTGATATTCATCCCAGAACTAGTTAATTGGTTCTACGTGATCCATCGTGACCGGCCAAATAAGCGCGTCGACATCCAAGCCAAGCTAGCTACCACGTGTTCGCCATTGTGGCGCTAGAGCCTGGGACGCGGTTTCGGCAAGCTTCAACTTATACGTTATTCATCTCCCAGTGTTCTATGAGGAATTCCGGAGATTCCGAGGATGATTCGTAATTGATGTCTTTGAAAACGTCTTCAAGCTAAGACTTTTCGTATTTCTTTGATTATTCAAATTATCAGTATTTTAGTTATCATTTATGGAATGCTGTGTGCACTGGAGATAATACATGTTTATTGTAATGATTAATTTCTGATGTTAATGTTCTATATTCTTATTGGTGATAAATTTTCTATTGATTCTTTAATTGGTCATAAGATTGGGTTATTACACAATGGACTGGTGCACGAACCACACTAGTTCCTAGACATATATGAAGTTCTAGCAATAACACCCCAATGTAGGTGTTTGAGGCTTTGATTCAAGTAAATTATTTATACAGCCCATTAATTACTCAAGTGATTATATTTCCTAGTATTTATCCAGAGTCACTGGTTCCTCTAGGAATTTCTAATTATCACACTTTTTATTAGTTTCCCTCTTTACTATAAAAGCGGGTGGTCCTTCGTAATTGATTTCATTACTTTCATAATTAAATAAATAGAGTCAATCCCCAAATGTCCCACAGTTGTTGTGGTGATAGTCGACAGTCTATTATAGTGTAGTGACGTTGTTGAGGTGATGGTCGACAACCTTGTATTGTGTGTAGTGACGTTGTTGTGGTGATGGGCGATATTCTTGTACAGTGTATTCACCTAGTTGTTCTTCCCGGGGTTGAGCTCTGCTCTTTCGGACCTTCTCTCAACTGTCAATCAATCAACTGTAAATAACTTCTGTTTTTTTCACACACACACATGCACACACCCAGGAAGCAGTTCCATAACAGCTGTCTAACTCCCAGGTACCTATTTACTGATTGGTAACAGGAGCATCAGAGTAATAGAAACTTTGCACATTTGTTTCTGCCTTGTCTGGGAATCGAAACCGAGCAACAGAATTTCGAGTCCTGTGCACTGGCCGTTCAGTTACCAGTGTGTAGTGACGTTGTTGTGGTGATTGTCGACAGTCATATATACTGCGTGGTGATGTTGTTGTGGTGATGGTCGACAGTCTTGTATATTGTAGAGACGTTGTTGTGGTGATGGTCGACAGTCTTGTATAGTGTAGAGACGTTGTTGTGGTGATGGTCGACAGTCTTGTGTAGTGTGTGGTGACGTTGTTGTGGTGATGGTCGACAGTCTCGTATAGTGTGAGGGTGACGTGGTTCTGGTGATGGTCGACAGTCTCGTATAGTGTGAGGGTGACGTGGTTCTGGTCATGGTCGACAGTCTCGTATAGTGTGAGGGTGACGTGGTTCTGGTCATGGTCGACAGTCTCGTATAGTGTGAGGGTGACGTGGTTCTGGTGATGGTCGACAGTCTCGTATAGTGTGAGGGTGACGTGGTTCTGGTGATGGTCGACAGTCTCGTATAGTGTGAGGGTGACGTGGTTCTGGTGATGGTCGACAGTCTCGTATAGTGTGAGGGTGACGTGGTTCTGGTCATGGTCGACAGTCTCGTATAGTGTGAGGGTGACGTGGTTCTGGTGATGGTCGACAGTCTCATATAGTGTGAGGGTGACGTGGTTCTGGTCATGGTCGACAGTCTCGTATAGTGTGAGGGTGACGTGGTTCTGGTGATGGTCGACAGTCTCGTATAGTGTGAGGGTGACGTGGTTCTGGTCATGGTCGACAGTCTTATATAATGTGTGGTGACGGACCTCGGCGCCATCTACGATCCAGGTGCCAAACTATAACTGTTGACCCTCCCATTAATCGCAGTTTCCCATCTTTTAGTACGTTGTGCTGGAAGCTGACGACCAACCAAGGACGAAAGATGGAAGACAGTGAAGTCGGAACAGTGGAAGACTTGGGTCGACCTGAAGATGCTAGCCAAGTGGGCTAGTTGAGTGCTGTAGACTTCACTCCTGGAGGTGCTAGCCAGTGAGGCTAGGAGTGCGCTGTGGTTGGGCGATGTAGACTTCAGTTCTGGAAGGTACTAGCGAGTGGGGCTAGTTGAGAGCAGCTGACTGATTGAGCGCCCCAGCGAGTGTGCAACGGACGTGGAGCAGCGAAGACCTCATCAGAGGCATTTTGTGGCCGTCGTCTGTGAAGCAGGTTTGCGTAAGGGCTAGCAACGCCTCTCCGGTTGACCTCGCATAGACTTGTATATATTATACAAAAAAAATTCAAATGTTTATTCAGGTAAAGTACATACATACAAAGGGTGATATAAATATTGATGAATTTATAGATAGAGATAGAACATACAATGCCTAAAGCCACTATTACGCAAAGCGTTTCGGGCAGGAGAAACACTAAAGACTAAAATTTAATACTAATTTAGATTAAGGTATAAAATGTGTCGAGAAAATATAAAAATAAAAAAGGTGGGAACATGGCAGAAAAACAGCAAAAATACAATTTGGTCAACAAACAGCATTGTTAAAAAATAACAGACATGGGTTGACATTATAGGGGTAAGGTAGTTTACAGGGAGGTAATTAGGTAGTGCTTAGTTTTTAACTTAAACTGGTTGAGAGAGGTACAGTCTTTAACATGGTTGGGAAGGTCATTCCACGTTCTGGGTCCCTTGATTTGTAGAGCATTTCTAGTTTGATTAAGCCGTACTCTTGGAATATCAAAAAGGTGTTTGTTTCTGGTGTGGTGCTCATGGTTTCTGTTACAACCTTCAATGAAGCTTTTGAGGTCAGGATCGGCATTACAGTTCAGCATTTATATATATATTATATATATATATATATATATATATATATATATATATAATATATATATTGTCGGGGTTCACCACCATAAGAGGGGCGAGTAACAGTATACTCAAGGTCACTCACCGTAGCCCTGCGGGTCTTCACTCTATCCTCGCGGCGCCACTGTACGCCAGGAGAGTATCCCAGTCAATCCCAACCAGCCTCTGATCGAGAAAGAGTGGGAACACAACTTGTTCTCTTAACTATTGTGTGCCCGCCCCGACACAGGGCTCTACTACTAACCACAAGGTCGCCAACTGGTGTTTCCTGTGTCCAGTAACACGTCAGTGGTTTCGTTGAATTGTGGTAACAGTGGCAAGAGCACACTCAATATGTCTGATATCAGGCAGGTATTTACTTCTATCACTCTATTTCCTTTCACGTATTATATAGCCAAAAGAAATGTGGAGGGGATGATATAAACACCAATGTACTTTGTATTTTACTTAAAACTCAAGACATCACAATATTATATCAATAAGCAAACAGCTGTTTCAGGCGGAAGTCGCTCGTTCCCACATATAATCATGAACTCGCCAAGCCGGCAATGCTCCCCCTCACATCAATGTCAAAATCAGCTTGGCGACTCCCACCGCGCGAATGTTCGTGTATTTGTTTGCCTGGCGTGAGGCGCCTGTTTCTTTAAATTCTCAAAGATCACTAAAAGTTCAAACACACAATATTTGCGACAATAGCACGTAAATACTTCGCTGCACTGATCTTGAGCTCAATCAAACATTTCTACATTAATGGACACAATAATTCACTATCATGGTATAACACACTGCCCTTCATTTAATGATAACGTATGCAAGTATATATCACTGGAGTTCTCAGTAATTCCTTTCGTGGGCGAATATTCAATTAATCACTGCACATATGAATGGTTATTCAATACACAAGCATCGACATATATATATATAGATAAATCATAGATATCAATAATGGTAATAATATAGTTACTGGGCACTTAGCCTATCACCAAATACTGGCACATTTATATATATATACTCTCTCACTAACTGATCATATTAAAGTCTCATGAAAGACATTATCAACACAGTAAATTCATCAATTACTCCGGGTGCCTGCACACCAATAATAGTAATAATTTCCGTGAGTACTCTATATAGCCCCACTCTGCACACTGGTGCCTTACTGTGACATGGGTGAGCCTTGCTCACGACATACAAAATACTCTGGCTAAATAATATAGCTGACTAAAGGGGAATTGGGAGGGAAACTAGAATCACCTACTTCCACCTATCCTCCGGTGAGAGTTGAGTTGTAGCTCCTGGTCCAGGCTCCTGCCTCGTGTAGGGAACGCCCCCACACACACACCCTGTCGTGTCCTCCAGGAACTCAATCAACGTCCCACCATAAACGCGTCATCTCCGTGTCTTTCCACTGCAGGTCCGTGCTCCTCCACGACTTCTCGAAGGGTTGGAGTCGATCTCCTGGCCGTCAACTTCTCCTCCCAGCTACGGCTGCCTGCCTACGTCTCGGCTGCAGTCGTTCGGATTCCCGATTAGTGTCTTCTTCACTGCTTCCCAGTGGATTGGCCCAGCCGCTACGTCGTCATTGTGAAGCTATCAGACGTCCCAGACGATACTGCCTAGACTTCACCTGCACAGCACCCGACCCTGGAGCACTTGATGCTCAATATTCCGTCAATTCCCTCTTCGGTCCACACATGGAATGAAGGAAGACCTCTGGCGTACTTGCAGACTACGGGTGACACGTAAAATCCACGGGAGTGGCGTGTTACTGTCAGATTGACAGGATCAATCTTCACACATCCGACCACCTTGACGTGTCGTGTCAGACTGATTCCCTCCAGAGGATTGGCCCAGCCACTACGTCATCACTGTGATGCTATCAGCCGTCGCATTCATCGCTGCCTAGACTCCACTGTTGCACAACACCTGTCCCTGGAGCACTTGTTGCTCAATATTCTGTCAATTCCTTCTTCGGTCCACACATGGAATGAAGGAAGACCCCACAGGTGTTGGCAGACCACGGGTGATGCGTAAATCCTCCGGAGATGGGGTAAACTGTCCAACTGACAGGACCCCAAGCGCACGTCCGACCTCCTTGACGTGCTGTCTTAGACTGATGGCACCAAAGTCATGCACTAACCGGACCCCCTTTCCTTCGTGACGTCATTTTCGCCATGGGAGGTTTTCATTGGCTCCCTGTGCCACGTCGCTGTCGGAGACCAATCTGGTGTCACTGACGTCACACAGTTTTGGCGGCAAAACAGAAGAGCCAGCGCCATATTGGCTTCTTAAAGGGCCTATACCACAGGCCAAAATACTCTTCTTTTCCAAATTTCTCGGCACTTCGAGAACACAACATTCTCCCACATATATCAAACTGATGCCTGTGACGTAGAGAATGCTCGGGTAAAGTGGACATGACTCTTACAGCAGGCTTGGGAGAAATATAAGGGGGGGAACTCTTGGAATATCAAAAAGGTGTTTGTTTCTGGTGTGGTGCTCATGGGTTCTGTTACAACCTTCAGTGAAGCTTTTAAGGTCAGGATCGGCATTACAGTTCAGCATTTATATATATATATATATATATATATATATATATATATATATATATATATATATATATATATAATACACATGAGCGGATGTGCAGTGACTTAATATCTAACATATTCAGAGATTTGAGTAGGGGTACCGAGTGATGTCTGGGGCCAGAGTTGGATATTGTCCTAATAGCAGCTTTTGTTGAGTAATTAGAGGACGTAAATGATTTTGGGTAGTAGAACCCCAAGCACAAATACCATAGTTGAGATAAGGATAGATGAAGGAGTAATAGAGCGTCACCAGGGCAGGGCGAGGTACATAATATCTGATCTTAGACAGAATGCCAACAGTTTTTGAAACTTTTTGATATATTTAGAATGTGTCCCTGGAAATTCAGTTTGTGGTCAATGAGAACGCCAAGGAATTTGCCATCTATTTTGTTACAAATTTGGGTATTATTTATCCTGAGATTTATTTGATTTGAGGATTTTTTGCCAAATAAAATATAGAAAATTTTGTCAATGTTGAAGGTGAGTTGTTGGCAGTTTGCCAAAGATGGACTTTATTTAGCTCAGTATTCACTGTGACATTTAGAGCAAGGGGGGTCAGGACTGGAGTAAATAAAGGTTGTCTTCAGCAAATATAATTGGTTTGAGGTGTTGGGAGGCATTTGGAAGGTCATTAATGTATATGAGAAAAAGGAGAGGGCAAGTATGCTGCCCTGAGGAACACCAGTGTTGATGGGTAGGGTGGGAGAAATTGAATTATTCACAGAAACATATTGAGCCTGTCAGTAAGGTAAGATTTGAGGTATTGCATGGAGTGATCTCTGACTCCATAATGATGTAATTTACATAATGATGTAAAAGCATTACGCAGGTCCACAAATAACACAACAGGGAACTCATTTTTATCAAGAGCTGCGTGTATCAATTAAATCATACTAATAAGTGCATCGTTAGTGCTTTTTTGGGGTTTGTGAAGCTATATTGACAAGAATTAAGTATATTGTGTTTGGCTAGATAAGAGTAAAGCTGCTTGTAGATTAGTTTTTCAAATATTTTTGACAAGTTTGGCAGGATTGATATAGGTCTGTAGTTGTTAACATCAGTGAGATCACCACATTTGTGGACAGGGGTTACTCTCGCTTTTTTAGAATATCTGGAAAGGTTTGGAGTTAAAGTGACTTGTTGAAGAGCAATGCAATAACAGGGGCTAAAGATCTGGAGTTTTTTTTGTAAATTAAAGTTGGTATCTCCTCAAGGGCACTTGGCTTGGTTTTAAGAGAAAGGATTATCTCATTAACATCAGTGGAATTTGCAGGCATTAGGTACAGAGACTGTGGATAGTTACCTGTAAGATAGTCCTGAACATCAGTGCTGGAAGATGGAATATCATTTGCAAGGGATGACCCAATGGAAGAGAAGAACCTATTGAACTCAATAGCAGTATCAGAGGCTGTAAGCTGATCATCGTTATTGGACAAGAGTATTGGTTTGTTATTTAAAATCTAATTTGATCCCAATATTTGTGAAGTTGTGCTCCATGTTTTCCTAATGTTGCCCATTGTTTTGGTAAATTTATCTTCGTAGTATTTAGTTTCGGCTCTTCTAATTAGTTTAGATAGCAATGACGAGTAATTCTTTGAAAATTCTTTGGAGACGATTCCTAACCTATACTTCTTCTCAAGGTCATGATTTTTTATTAATGGATTTAAGTATCCCCTTTGTAAGCCAAGGATTGTTTAGCCTTTTAGTTGTGACTTGTTTTGTTAGCATAGGACTGTGGGTGTTATAAAGGCTGAGAGTTTTTTGAAGAAAAGATTGCACTGCTAGTTTGATGTCCCTTATGTTACCTAATTCGGACTTCCAGTTGACATTAGCAGCAGCAGCTATAAAATTGCCTATAGCAGTTTCATTGTGCAGCCTAAAGCTTATCTCTCTTGTCTCTATAGGTGGTTTGTTAATGTTAATTAGGAGAAATGTGGGGTAATGGTCAGTAGTGCTATCGATGATTATCACTGAAGTAAGCGCAGAGGTTATGTTGGTCCAGATGTGATCAAGAGCCGTGGCAGTACTATCAGTGATTCTAGTAGGTCTAGTGATTAGGGGTATGAGGAAGCAGGAATTCATACAGTTGAGGAAGCTCAAGTTAGTCCCTGTTCCTGCATTTCCTGCAGCGTTTGAACGTCTGTTGGTCGACGGGGTAAGACCGTTGCCACGGACGAGAAAGGGAAACACCTACCTGATGACCATCATGTGTGCGGCGACAAGGTTCCCAGAAGCAGTCCCAATGCGATGCTTGACGTCAAAAGGTGTAGCCGGGCAGTTGCAGCGTTTTTTCTCTTGGGTGGGAATGCCCAGAGAAATCCAGACAGACTGTGGGAGCGTATTCCAGTCAGAGTGGTTTAGACAGACCGTGTCGAATTGGAGAGTAACTCAGATTCGGTTGTCGCCCTACCAACCGCAGTCGCAAGGGGCGATCGAAAGGTTTCACTCCACACTGAACACTATTCTGAGTGTTCTGTGTGAAACAAGGAGCCGAGTGGGATGAGGCAGTGTACTGTGCATTGTTTGCTATACGGAACGCTGTAGTGGAGTCACAGGCTTTCTCACCGTTCCAACTGGTATATGGACATGAGGTACGGAGTCCTCTATCCATGCTGAGAGAGCAATGGGCGCCAGGAGTGACTGTGGGAACGGTCAGCGAATATGTGCAGAAATTTAAGGAGCGTCTCGCATTGGCGAAAGAGCTAGCAGGAAAGCATTTGAAGGAGGTGCAGCAAAAGATGTCAGAGTTGTACTACAAGAAAGCTATGCCAAGAGAGTTCCAGATTGGGTCCCAAGTTATGGTGTCACTGCCAGGGAAGAGCCGTGTGACCGAGTCACGATTTGAGGAGCCGTGTAAGGTGCTAAGGCGATTGGGTCCAGTAAGCTATGAAGTCAGCAAGCCGGACAGACCCCGCAAGACACAGGTGTGTCATATTGACCGTCTGAAGCCTTTCTTCCTTGAAGAAGGAGGAGCCGCCGTGCAAGACGGAACAATGCCATGAGAACTACAGCAGAAAGTGGTCTTATGCGTGCAGGTGAATCAAGAGATTCCAGCAGAGGAAGGAAAATGGTCGAGGGCGGACGGCACCCATCTCTCCAATGCTGAGAGTTTGGAGAATATCGGAGTCAAGCTTCAACACCTGGAAGAAAGACAGAGAGCGGATCTGACGGACCTGTTGAGAGAGAATACATTTCTTTTTACCGACGTGCCCCGACGCCACAAGAGTGTGACGCACGATGTGGAGGTGAGGGACGCCGAGGCCCATTAAACAGAGTGCTTATAGGGTCAGCCCTGAGAAGCGAGAATTGATGAGGAAGGAGGTAGAGTACCTTTTTGAGAATGACCTTGCCGAGCCTAGCAACAGCGAGTGGAGTTCCCTGTGTTTGCTGGTTAAGAAAAGCGACGGTACATACCGCTTTTACGCGGACTACAGGAAGGTGAACTCCATCACTGTGGCAGATTCCCACCCCATGCCCAGGGTGAGTGATTGCATCGATCAGGTGGGTAGTGCCAGATATGTATCCAAGGTCGACCTGCTCAAGGGGTATTACCAAATCTCGTTAACTCCCGAGGCTAGAAAGATATCAACTTTTGTGACACCAGATGGACTGTATCAGTATAGAGTGTTGCCCTTCGGGATGAAGAACAGCGGGAATTGTTTTCAACGTATGATGAACGAGCTGCTGAGAGGAGCCAAAGGCTACACTGTATACATTGACGATATAGTAGTGTACTCCGACGATTGGGAGGCACACCTAGAGCGACTCAGGGAGCTGTTCAGGAGGCTGGAAGATGCTAACCTGACCGTGAACCTAGCCAAGAGTGAGTTTGGGAAGGCCCATCTAGAATACCTGGGCTTCGTCATCGGTCAAGGAGAGGTTACCCCTGTGGACCACAAGGTATCAGCTATTAGAGAGTACCCAATACCCAGGACACGGAAGGAAATGCTGAGGTATCTTGAGATGATTGGATACTATCGTTGTTTCTGTAAGAACTTTTCCACGATAGCGCATCCTCTGACAGAATTACTCTCTAAGAATACACGATGGAAGTGGAGAGAGGCCTGCCAGGAATCTTTCGAGAAGACGAAGAACCTGTTGACAGAGGCCCCAGTGTTGATATCCCCAGATTTTACAGCCAGGTTCATTCTCTATGTAGATGCCAGTGATGTAGGGATAGGAGCCTTGTTGGCCCAGGAAAGGAGCGAGGTACATAGGCTTGTCGCATTTTACTCCAAGAAATTCGTTAAGTACCAGCGTGTCTATAGTACCGTCGAAAAGGAGGTTTTGGCTTTAGTAATGACCCTAAAGCACTTCGACGTGTACGTGGGAGGAGGGGCGAGGCCTGTTCTTGTTTTTACAGATCACAAACCTCTGACGTTCTTGTACAAGATAAGAAACTCCAACCAGAGGCTGACAAGGTGGGCATTACTACTACAAGAATACTGGTTAGAAATTAAGCACATCAGAGGGAAGGACAACGTGGTAGCGGATGCCCTTTCCCGAGTACACTAAACCGATATGACTTTTATTTTAAGGGGAGGGGTATGGGACGGTGTTCCCCCCCCCCCCCTTATATTTCTCCCACGCCAGCTGTAATAGTCATATCTACTTTACCCGAACGTTCTCTGCCTTCCAGAGAACAATTTGACATATGTGGGAGCATGAGGTGTTCTCGCATAGGAGAGAAATTAACTAAAGAAGAGTGTTTTGGCCAGTGGCTTAGGCCCTTTTGGACGCAAAGATAGTGCCGACTCCTACGTTTTCGCGCCAAAATGTTATGACGTCAGTGGCACCAGATTGGCCAAGAACGGTGACGTGGTACAGGGAGCCAATGAGAAATGCCCCTGGCAAGTGTGACTGTGAGGAGGTGGTTCACCAGCTCACTTACAATAGTGCTCTTATGCCTGTGGGAGCCAGTACACTTGTTAAGTGCACTTGTTAAGTGGACGGACTTAAGTTTTGTACCAGCAACCGAAACATCTAGTGTTTGGGCTCATGTGAGAGCCCCAGTCATCAGCAGTCCATAAATGTTACCCTGGCCGGGGTGGCATGTCTGTGGACAGTGCTAGAGCTGATAGCATCATCTCATTGTATGGCATGGAGCCAGACAACTTTGCGCGCGAACGGCTAGGCCGCAGGCGTGGGGTGAAACATGTGGGGTCCCACGCTCGCCGGCCACTCGAGTGGTTGTCATGGAAACCAGCCGCCATCTTAGAAACATCTTGAGCCGCCATGTTGGTCGGCCATCTTGGAGCTGCCCTAGGGGCTATGCTACACCGTCGCTGATTGGATGAGAGGGGTAGGCCGCTGTATGCCTTCCTCTCATTGGTTATTTCGAGAAGGACGCGGGGATAGCCGTTGTGTAGCATCATTCTGAACTCAGCCGCCACCTTGTCAAGACGTTCCTGTACTCAATTCGGCCAAATTGAGGTATAGGGCGTCGTGGTGGCTGGACTACAACTGCTGATGCTTCCTGCTTCACCTACGACATCGGTCGTCACAGAATCCGGCCGAAGTCGTCGCTTGGAGGGGTTTAAGACATTATTGTATGCAGGGGGTAGAGGTACAGTGATCTGGGATCGTGGGGGAATGTGCATACGAGCAGCAACAGACTCGTAGATCCCATACCAGTGATGATTAGACTTGCTAGTGCTCTGTAGCAGTCGATGGGAACGGGGAAATTCGTGTCAGTGTTAAGGCAATTTCCCAATGTTGGTGTGAGACGCTATCGTTGGGCGTGTCACCTGGGTATGAACGCTTCACTTCACCGGGGAGTCGAGGGTGCGAACTCAGCCGTGTTGAGTGGGAGGGGTTCGAGTGTGCGCCAATTTTCCGTATAAGTACTACGGTCAGGAACTACCGCCGCCTACGCCACCCGGAGCGAGCCAGCCACCTATAGCGGGGTGCCTGATGTATGGGAATGGTGTGTAAAGCCGGCAGTGTGAATGAGTAAGTACCTATGTGTGTATTTCGGTGATTAGTAGTCTCTAAAGCTTGAATTCGAGGTCAAGTGTTCCGTCACATTGTCACGCAGCACCTGTTCAGGTGGAGTGAACTGTGGGCGAGGAGATTAATCACCTGTGTTGTCATCTTGTCAGTCCAGAGGGACTTAAGTGTACACAGACGTACAGTGTGTGTGTGTGTGTGTGGGTACACACGGGAACACAGAATATACATAGATTAGCCAAGGACGGAGAGGATGTCCATGTAATAAATTCTTTTATTTCATTGTGGTAATCATTTTTGATCGTCCGTGGGACGGAGTGATATCATTTCCATGTGTGGTCTTGCAGGTGTGGAATTCCAACACTGAGCGCTCAGGTATGTGTAACGCCAGTGATTCCTGGCAATGATTATTGTGGAGTGTGCCACAGTGTGGCTTAAATTTCTTGTAGTGTTCCCAGGGCCGTGACAAGTGTGATTTATATAAATATATATATTGTGGTTGCAGTATTAATTAACGTAATTTTGGTGAGGTTTGGTGAGTGACGAGGCCGTCTAGAGAGACCGCCCCCGCTCTGTCGAGTAACGTAACTCTCGAGTGTTTATCGGCATGCGTGACCGATAAATCACTCACCCATGTGATTTAAGGAGTGTGAGATTCTCCTTAGTGTTCCCAATAACGTTTGATAGCTGTAGGCTACATGTGTCAGCAGTAATTATATATATATATAATCGTAGTGTCACGGTGCCCAGTGTTAATGTGTTATTTACTGTGTGGTGATTGCAATATATTGACCTATGTTCTAGGGGTTATTTGCAGCAGTAAGTAAGTAAGTGTGTGCAGTATCCTAATATTTGGAAATTGGAGTACATGCCGTGTGTGTTATTGCAAAGGGGGTTTATTATTTGATGTGATGTTTGTTATTTGATGGTGATTGTTGCTAGTGTTGAGCAATCACCGGATGTGATTGCAGTCCAGTAAAGCCATTGTGGGGCAGTGACCTAGAGGGTTCATGTCCTGTATGTTATTTTGCTAGATTCTGCAGTATTGTCATAGCAACCGGATTGTAACGTAAATCACTGTGATTTGTTAGTGTGATTTGTCATTGTCGTGGGGGAACTCGGCTGTAGACGAGTACTTGGATACAAATATATTCTCCTGGTTATCTGGTAGGACATCGAAGTCCAGTATTCAGTGAGGTGATTGCGAGGCAATTAATATAACGTAACCAAGGGAACGCCCATTGCTTTAAGAGAATTTGTTCTTTGACAATTTGAGTAACGTAGAATACGTTTGGGTTGATTTACATTCCTGTAAGCAGCTACGGTAGTCTCGAGGAGCCTAGCCATCAGCCAGATAAGAATTAGAGTATTGTCTGTCGTAATTAACGGTCAGTCGGCCGGGTAATTGACGTGTTTCAGGAAGTCAAAGTAATTAGTCTCGATCCTTGTTTGATCGACTCACACGAAGGCTACATTGTTCCATTAACGTAACGTCGTTATCTGCCCGGAAGTACCGGCATTGGATTGACTCGTGAGAGGAGTAACGTCATTTAGAATAACGTAAACGTGGTGCTAATTACTGTTATTAGCCACCTGAATTGGTCTGAGTATGGAAGGCTTAGACGGAAGTCATACCTTAATGTAAATTGCTGAGCCAGTGTGAAAGGTTGCGTATTTTAATTGGTTAATTATTGATCTTGAGGATAGTAATTAATTTAAAGGTAATCACGAGTGATTACCGCTCTCTTAGCACTTTGGACATTGTAAATCAGAGTTTACCATCGCTGAGTGATTAGTAACCGATTAACGTAAATTAACGTAACTAGTAAAGAGATTAATCAGCTGTCTGGAAGTACAGGGATTAATGGGATTTTCTCACTGAATGCTCGACGGGTAGAGTGTTGTGTAATTTCCGCGTTACTAGTGACAGTTGTAAGAGTTGTTAATTTAACGTAAATGTTACCTTGTTATTAACGTAAATGTTATTGTGTTATTAACGTAAATCAATTGTCATTGATTGTTGATCGTCCGTGGGACGGAGTGTTAACGTAAGGATTAATTTGTGGAAGGGTGCTGGAGTTGCCAGTGAACCCATTAGTTATTGTTGTCATTGAAAGACTACTGATTTGATTGCATTGTAACCGCTGTTGCAGGAGTAGACTGCACTGAGGCGTAGAACAGTTAGGAGGTTACTGGAGACGTATTTCAGAACCCACTGTGTCATTTGTTGTAATTGTGATTATAGATCTGTTAGTTCTTGCTTGCTTGTTGATTCCTCTGTGGTCACGCTTATGTTCGAGTTAGTTCATTATGCAGTCCGAGGGGCTGGTGTCTAGCTGTCATTGATTAGTGTCACAGGAAGGATTTCGAGTAACGTCATTGACATTTCCTTTGTTTTGTTGTAGTAGTTAGTACTTTATTGAATAAACTAAGTTGTTATGGTTAACACTGTCTTTTCGTTACACCCTCACACATTATTATTGCTATGCAAATGTTCTTCACACTCGACTAAAATTGAGACTAATTTTCTGAGCTTTGGATCAAATATACGGCACCACACAACAATAAATTATTGTTGTGAGAGCCCGTGACCTACTCGTTAGATTCGCTTCGGCGATTGGCGAAGGTCGGCGGCCTAAGTGGGGGGGATTTCAATTTTCATTGGGGTTTCGGCGTTTGCTCGCGCCTAGTCAATTGTTCATACATGGTCCCAAAGTGAGGAATGAGCTGGTTACTACACTGGTGTGTTAGCTAAGCAAGTCCTTCCTCAGGCGACCTAGTTGAATATCACGACAGGAATAAAGGTTAAGGAATAAAGAAAGTTCTTAGAAATTTTCCGAGCTAAAATTCCTTATACCAATTTTAATTTATTCCAAAACTTCTCACAGTTAACTACAAAACTCTCACAGTGACGTCACAAGTGGAGGTAGGTCCGGGCGGTGCGCCTCCGTGGCGCCAGGAGTTAGATACGACACGTCGTCAAGGGCAGATGTGTGATAGGGGAGTCCTGTCAGTCTGACAGTATTCGCCCCTCTCCGGTGAATATACGCATCACCAGTGGTCTGCGAGCATCCTGTGAGGTCTTCCTGAACTCCGTGAGGCGGACAGAAGAAGGAATTGCTGGGAAACGAGCAACAAGTGCTCCAGTGACAGGTGCTTAGCAAGAGTGAAGCCTGGGCAGTGACGTCAGGGACGACTGTACAGTTTCACCAGTCGCGTGATGACGTAGCGGCTGGGCCAGTTCACCGTGAGGAAGAAGAACAAACTAGCTGGGAATACGAACGACTGCAGCCGGGAGTAAGGACTGCAGACGTAGTTGTGAGGAGGAGGCGACGGCCAGGAGACCGACTCCAACCCTTCAAGAGGTTGTGGAGGAGCACGGAGCCTGCAGAGAGAAGCAGTACGGAGAAGACACACTTTTTGGGTGTTGGTTGAGGTCCTGGGAAGAGCATCAGTGTGTGTGGGGGCGTTCCCTATAGCAAGTCGTGAGCTGGGACCAGGAGCTTCAATTCAACCCTCAACACTATACATGTAGGAAGAGCCTGCCTCCCTATACATGTAGGGGTGGCCTGTCTCCCTATACATGTAGGGATGGCCTGTCTCCCTATACATGTAGGGGTGGCCCGGCTCCCTATACATGTAGGGGTGGCCTGGCTCCCTATACATGTAGGGGTGGCCTGGCTCCCTATACATGTAGGGGTGGCCCGGCTCCCTATACATGTAGGGGTGGCCTGGCTCCCTATACATGTAGGGGTGGCCTGGCTCCCTATACATGTAGGGGTGGCCTGTCTCCCTATACATGTTGGCGTGGCCTGGCTCCCTATACATGTAGGAGGGGCCCTGGCTCCCTATACATGTTGGGGTTGTCTGGCTCCCTATACATGTAGGGGTGGCCTGGCTCCCTATACATGTTGGGGTGGTCTGGCTCCCTATACATATTGGGAGGGCCTGGCTCCCTATACATGTAGGGGTGGCCTGGCTCCCTATACATGTTGGCGTGGCCTGGCTCCCTATACATGTAGGGGGTGGCCTGGCTCCCTATACATGTTGGGGTGGTCTGGCTCCCTATACATGTAGGAGGGACGTGGCTCTCTATACATGTAGGAAAAGCCTGGCTCCCTATACCTGTAGGAGGGACGTGGCTCTCTATACATGTAGGAAAAGCCTGGCTCCCTATACATGTAAACGGAGCCTGGCTCTCTATACATGTAGGAGGGGTCTGGCTCGCAATACATATAGAAGGGGCCTGGCTCCCTGTACATGTAGGAGGGGCCTGGCTCTCTATACATGTAGGAGGGGCCTGGCTTCCTATACGTGTAGGAGGGGCCTGGCTCCCTATACATGTAGGAGGGGCCTGGCTCCCTATACATGTAGGAAGGGCCTGGCTCCCTATACATGTAGGAAGGGCCTGGCTCCCTATACATGTAGGAAGGGCCTGGCTCCCTATAAATGTAGAAGGAGCCTTGCTCTCTATACATGTAGGAGGGGCCTGGCTCCGTATACATGTACAAGGAGCCTGGTTCTCAATACATGTAGGAGGGGCCTGGCTTTCTATACATGTAAGATTGACCCTGTCTCCCTATACATTTAGGAGGGGCCTGGCCCCTATACATGTAGGAAGGACCTGGCTCTCTATACATGTAGGAGTGGCCTGACTCCCTATAAATGTAAGGGGGCCATGGCTCACTATACATGTAGAAAGGGCCTAGCTCCCTATACACGTAGAAGGAGCTTGGCTCTCTATACATGTAGGAGGGGCCTGGCTCCCTATACATGTAGAAGGAGCCTGCCTCCCTATGCATGAATGGGGAGCCTGGTTCCCTATACATGTTGGGGGAGGGACTTGGCTCCTTATATATATATAGGAGGGGCTTGGCTCTTTATATATTTAGGAGGGCCTGACTTCCTATACATGTACGAGGGGCTTGGCTCCCTATTCACTAGAACGTCACCACACACGATATAAGACTGTCGACCATTGTCACAACAACGTTACTATACTATATAAGAGTGTTGACGATCAACTCAATAACGTCACTACACACTATATAAGACTGTCGACCATCACCACAACAATGCCACTACACTATTAACGACTGTCGACCATCACCACAACAATGTCACTACACTGTACAAGACTGTCGACAATCACCACAACAATGTCACTACACTGTACAAAACTGTCGACCATCACCACGATAATGTCACTACACTGTAGGGTTCAATAAACCCCTGAACTATATGTTTAACACTTCTCCAACCCTGTCCATGGAGGACAGAAGAAAATGTATATATGCTGGTTAGCATTGTAAATGTGTGGCCACGTCTGTGGTAGAAAATAATAATAAAAAAAAAAAAATAAAAAAAATAAAAAACTACACTGTACAAGACTGTCGACCTTCACCACGACAACGTCACTACACTACACAAGACTGTCGCCCATCACCACAACAACGTCACAACACACTATACAATACTATCAACCATCACCTCATCAACATCACCACATACAATATAAGACTGTAAACCATCACGACAACAATGTTACTACACTATATAAGACGGACGGCTATCACCACAAGAACGTCACCACATACTATAAGACTGTCGACCATGAGCAGAACAACGTCAACACACATGGTTTCAACACACTTGGTTTCAAGAATAGGGATAGGCAGGAGGCCCTTAACTATAGACCTGTATCACTGTCAAGCATCCCCTGTAAAATAGCTGAAAGAATAATTAGGCTAAGACTGGTTGCACACTTATATGAGGATCCTTCAAGAGGACTTATCAGATTGCAGAGATGGGCAGAGAAATGGTTACTAGAGTTTAACAATAGCAAATGTAATGTTATGGTAATGGGATAGGTGACAGGAGACCAAAGGGACAAAACACAATGTAGGGGAACTGCCTACTTGTGATAACTCGAGAAAGAGACTTGGGCGTGGACGTAACACCTAATCTAACTCCTGAGGCACATGTAAAATACCATATCGACAGCAGCGTACTCTATACTGGCAAAAGTTAGAACATCATTCAGAAACCTAAGTAAGGAGGCATTTACGGCGCATTACACTGCTTACGTGAGGCTAGTCTTGAAGTATGCTGCCCCATCATGGAGTCCCTACCTGAAGAAACACATAATTAAACTGGAAAAGGTTCAGTTGTTTGCAACAAGACTGGTCCCAGCATTACGATGGATGGGGTACGAAGAGCGCCTAAAGGAACTGAGCCTTACGACACTAGGAAAAAAGAAGGGAAGGGGGGGATATGAGAAGAACGTGTAAAATACTTGACAAAGAGGAAATTGACGAAATGTTCACACGGAAAAGTAACAGAATGAGGGGACATGGGTGGAAGCTTGAAACTCAGATGAGTCACAGAGATATTAGGAAGTTTTCTTTAGCGTGAGAGTAGTGGAAAAATGGAATGCACTTAAGGAGCAGGTTGTGAAAGCAAATTCTATTAATAATTTAAAAATTAGGTATGATATTGAAATGGGACCAGAGTCATTACTTTAAGCAACCGATGGCTCGGAAGGCGGGATCCAAGGGTCAATACACGATCCTGAGGGAGCAAATAGGTGAGTACAAATAGGTGAGCACACACTGTGCAAGACTGTCGACCATCACCACGAACCCTACACTACACTGCATAAGACCGTAGAACATCACCACAACAACGTTACTACACACTATTCGACTGTCAACCATCATATCAACAATGTCACTAAACACTTTATAAGATTGTCGACCATCACCACAACAACTTCACGACACTATACATGACTGTCTCCCATCACTACAACAAGATCACTACACTTTAAAAGACTGTCGACCATCACCACAACAACGTCATTGTACTATGCAAGATTGTCGATCATAACCTCAACAAAGTCACAACACACTATATAATCCTGTCGATCATCACAACAACCACCTCACCACACACTACACAAGACTGTCGATCATCACCACAACCACCTCACCACACACTACACAAGACTGTCGATCATCACCACAACCACCTCACCACACACTACACAAGACTGTCGATCGTAAGTATATCAACGTCTCTACACTATACAAGGGGACAACAGTGACACAAGACACTGATCATCACTAACTGCTACACGTCACTGTCTCATGACTCAGGGACAACAGTGACACAAGACACTGAGCATCACTAACTGCTACACGTCACTGTCTCATGACTCAGGGACAACAGTGACACAAGACACTGAGCATCACTAACTGCTACACGTCACTGTCTCATGACTCAGGGACAACAGTGACACAAGACACTGTGCATCACTAACTGCTACACGTCACTGTCTCATGACTCAGGGACAACAGTGACACAACACACTGTGCATCACTAACTGCTACACGTCACTGTCTCATGACTCAGGGACAACAGTGACACAACACACTGAGCATCACTAACTGCTACACGTCCCTAACCACCACAAAGCCCTTCACTTGCTATTGGACAATGCGAAACTAACTATATTTAGAGCATCTGAGATATATATATGTATGCTGGCAGTGTTGTGGTCAACTGTTATTGTTAGTGTTACCTTGTGTCGTGGTCCCTTCCCGTTTGTAGACTTACTGCACTAAGATAAGTATGGTTTAGTTACAATGCCTCTTCCTTCCCTTCCTTACATGCTTTGGCGGAGGCAAAGGTCGCGGTAAAGTCAAGCGACGGATCCGTCGGGTTCAGGTGACGGAGAACAACAGGACCGAGGACAGTCCTTATGACTGGCCTAACGAGGGCTGGGAAGATAGACAAGATGTGGGCCGCTGGATCTACCGCGGAGACCGGGCCGCCTTCACCACACGACGCCACCAAACTGAGCAAATGTTGAAGGAGGCCAAGGTCTTTGACCGACACCACAGGAAAGATATTTTTTCCACGAGATTCTTCGGTTAACTTAGATTCTTCGATACCGCAGAGGCCTCGCTTCTTACAGGTCCGCGTTCGATCCCCGACGCTCGGCTCCTCACCAGGCGATGCTATGAGATGAAAAAAATCTTAGAGGATGAGAACATTTTTGTTCCCTTACAGATTAAGAGAAAGGTTTACGAAAGATACTTGGATTCTTCAGTCCAACAGCAGGGACTCGTCGATAGCGTGGAGGCTCCGCTCCTCACAGAGGTTTGTTTGATCTCAGACCATCGAAGTGGTTGGGCACGATTCCTTCCCTCCATCCAGTGTCAGTGCCATATCATCAAACTTCTTTCAATTGCCATTTTGTTGTTCTGGATAAGGGCTTTAGCCTCCATTTGACCAAACTAACCTGGTTCATTGGGTCAGCCAATGACATGAAATCTTTTTATAATGATTTAGTCTGAAATATTCACCACAGTTATTATACACATTTTATGTTATTAATGTAGCCAGATCTATTTGTTTAGTTTTCAATAAAATTGAATGAAAATGTTGCATTTGTCAATACACTTTTGTTTCTCATTCTACTTATGATAACGACCCAACATGCAGTAATAGTCAACCATCATCAGATAACATCACATTATTTAAGTATAATTAACCTTATGATAACAACACAACATGCAGGAATACTTAACTATGATAACAACACAACATGCAGGAATACTTTAACTTATGATAACTATACAAACGCAATGAATTCATAACCTTACGATAACAAAAAAGTGCATGAATCCTTAAATTTATGATAACAACACAACCCGCAGGAATACTTAACCTTTTGATAACAGCACAACATTTAGGCATACTTAACATTATGATAACACAACAAGCAGGAATACTTAATCTTTTGATAACAACACCACATGCAGGGAAAATGATAACTTAATGAAAACAACACAACATGCAAGGAAGTGATAACCTAATGCAAACAACATATTAAGCAGGAATTATTTACCTTATAACAACATAACATGCAGGAATGTTAACCTTATGATAACAACTCAACATAAAGGAATACTTAACCTTATGATAACACAACATGTAATCATATGATAACCTATGATAAAAAAAACATTCAGGAATAATTAGCCTAATGTTAAGAATAAAAAAATTCTATAATACTTAACCTTATGATGAACACTACATACAATAATATATGATAAAAATAAAACACTTTTAACAACATAAAAGTCAGAAAAATTAACCATTAGGTAACTTCACATCATGCAAGAATTCTTACCCTTACGAAGACACGAAATGTAGGAATACAAAACACAACATCCGGAAATAAATAACCTCATGATAACACAACATGCAGGAATACACAACACATCATGCAGGAATATTTAACCTAATGATAATAACTCATCATGCAGGAATGCTTAACCTTATGATGATAACACAACATGTGTGACGGTGTCCCACCCTATATCTTTCCTATCCCGGCATAAAGTCTTATCTCTTCAACCTGCACGTTCTATGATGCTCAGGGAACATTTTGATATATATGAAGGTATTGATAGTTATCGTGTGGGATGTGAATTTGCCGATTTAGTTTGGTTTTACAAGTAGCTTACACCCTTTTGTGTTACAAGATGGCGCCGAGGCAAGCCGCTTCCCTCCAAAGGAGGCTGCCCCCAGCAGTCTGATGATTGGCCAGGTAAGGTCACGTGACGAGATTGACCAATGGCGAGGAGCCCTCGGGTGGTGCGACGTCACAAGGCGGAGGACTCTGGGCGGCCTGAGTATCCTGCGGCACTCAGTGTGTCACGGCCCGTGGTTGAGAGCGGACACACTCAAGTGAGCTTCCAATTTGGTGGCCAGGGGCCAGATTCACGAAGGTACTTACGAAGGTTTTTCTTCTTAGCTACGAATGTTTTCCTTCTTGGCGCCTTCGTGGCGGCTAGGTCGGTATTCAGGTAGCTACACTAAGTCGAAAAACCTTCGTAAGTTTGGCCCGGGATCTAAGTGTGCTGTCGGGCACTCGTAGCATTACGTAAACTGGATATAACTAAATTTTTCTCTACTACATAACACTGGGATCGATTTTAATATAACAAAAGATTATTAGTTGGCAAATCTCGCGAAGAGGAGTCCTTCGTGTTAGTTATATATGCATTCTCTGCTTGAAACTTGAAGTAAATATGTCTTTTATGATAGAAGAATTAGTTTTATAATAGCAAGATATTATACCAGTAGTTATTAAGTAAATAAACACTGGTGAACATGAAATATAAGAGTAGGTGATGAGCCCTGCCTGATGGGAACATTTACTGTCACCAAATGGCCCTGTTCACCTAGTAATCAGTAAGGGTGTACCTTAGCTATACATACACAGTTCTAATTTATTTTGTTTGGTTTTATTTTGAAATTAAATCTGGGTGAGACATAAAAGAAAAATATCCTGCACAAATTATGTTAGGTTAGGGTAAAAACTTCTCATTGAATACTTAAACCTATAATTATGACTATATGGACTATTAAAGAAGAGAGAGGGAAGTAGGGGTTCAAGACCTCTTCTTGTTACACAATTTGGGTGTGTGGAACCAGTAATTATCAAAAGAAGGCACCATGCCGGGAAGGCTATGTAGCAGTAAGGCAGTGAGGTAAGGCAGCTACTTATTTGAAGAATACTTATTTTATTTACTTTATAAGCTGAGGCAGCCTATTTTATTTGAGGAATGCTCAGCTGATTCCTCTACATTTAGCATGGAACAAATTTGTGTCCAAGACCTCTTCCTGTTACACAATATAGCTGTGTGTAACAATCAGTAAGTAATTATCAAAAGAAGGCACCAAGCTGGGAAGGCTATATAGCACCATTGTGTGTAGCAATAAACCAAATTTTTTTTTTTTAACAAATAATTCACCTGTGAGAAACAAATCCTGTCAGCTGTAAAAATATTGATGCAGTTATTTAACCCTTAACATGCTAGGGGGTATAATATCCTTTCTTCCCCACAGGCGTATGTAATTTTGAAAAAAAAAAAATCTTCCTAACCTGTTAATTTGTGTTCACTGATCACGGGAAAAATAATAACAAAATCGTAAGTGACATATATTGCCTTTATAGGGCGGGGAAGTCTGGCAAAAAATAGGCGCTGACTGAGCGTGCATCCCAGACGGTCTGTTGATCGCCAGCTGTCAGGCTAGAGTTGCCACAAAGAGGTTGCCATAATTACCTAATTATTTCAATGTCTCTGATTGATTTTTCATAGTTTTTTTGCTGTAAGATTATTCAATAGTGTGTAGTTTGATATATTTATATAATAAAATGAGTGAATCATCGCTGTACTCAAAAATATGGTGTGCACATTGTTGATTCAATTATGTTCATCAATCAGTGAACAAATACTTTGTCGGTTATTACACTATAAGCACAGGTTATATATAAGTATCTGCATATTTTGTTCACCATAAAGAACCACTAAGTAGCTATTATGATTCAAAAAGTAATGAGGAGTGACCGCCGTGTACCAGCCAGCCACTCCCGCCCTCCCTCAAGTCATCTGACTCACCCACATTCTCCACCCACAATACTGTTTTTGCTTTTATTCACTATATACAGACGTTATATATAAGTATCTACATTCGTGTTCACCATAACGAACCACTAAGTTGGCATGCTGAGTGGCAGTGGCAGCCCGCCACTGGCTGCCACTCCCTCCCTCACCTCACCTGACTTGCCACCATTCTCCACCCACTATACTGTTTTTGCTTTTATATACAGACGTTATATATAAGTATTTACATGTTTTGTTCACCATAACTGTACATCTAAGCTTGTATGGTGAGTAAAGGCACAAAGACGTAGCTACTCACACAGTCAGCTGATGGCTGCCGCCCTCAAGGCCAGACGCACTAATATTTCTCCTCCAACAATACTGTTTGTGGTGTTATTACGCTATATACACACAATATATATAAATACCTACCTGTTTTATTCACCATACTTGTACAAGTAAACTGGTATGGTGCCCAAAGACCATCGTGGTAACCAGTAAACAACACCGTCGTCTGCACGGTGGCGTTGTGCAGACGACGCCACCGCCCTCACCAAAATGGCGGCTCCCAACCTTCTCCTCTTGCTGTTTATACCCTCTATACACACGTTATAAATAAGTATCTACATTTGTGTTCACCATAGCGAACCACTAAGCTGGTATGGTGAGTGCAGTCAATAAAAGATGGCCACACACAGTCAGAAGACATCGCCACCACCCTCCCTCCCACAGCATTACTCCTCCCTCCATGGCGCACAGCGCTAAATATCACCACAATCCTGCTATTATCAGAACCCTAGTCAGTTTTATCAGTCAGGGGTCTTCTGTAATAATATCATCGCTACATAATAGCATGAACAAGTATACTATGGCATTTTTAGGCGATGCTGTGGTCACAAGCTGAACAGCAGTGCTGTTAGCTCATGCTGCGTGCGTCAGGCTTGGTAGCTCACTCAATACTGAGGCCAATAACACCCGAGAGTTTAGCCCACGATTTTTTTTTTAAATGGCGTCTGTTTACAAGAGCCCTGATGAAGGTGTGGTGAACCCCATGTATCCGCGGGCCGTTTAACTCTTGCATAGTACTCCAACACGTCATATGACGTGATGCGCAGTTGACTGGAACAACTTCCAACACGTCATATGACGTGATGCGCACTTTAAGGGTTAAATAAAAAATATAATGAAAGAAATATTACTGGTTTATGTTTATCCTAGCTTTTTGTACTATAAAGTACAGTATATCCAAAGAAGTGAAAAATTGAGACATAATGCACAATTTAATGAATGATTGAAAAGAAATATGACTACTGTATTACATATCAACATGAGATCTTAATGATCCATGGTTAACATGATTTAATAAGGATAATATTGGTAATAACACCAATAATTAACTATAATTTAAAATCTTTATTACTGATATTTTTGTATTAAGAAACTTAGGTATACATAGCAATGTGCTGCTACCCTATTCTATATGGAAGATTACACAGTGTAGATAAAAAAAAGTAGCTATAAGTTCATCTAATACTCCCATCTCCCAGGATGGTTAGTCATACATGGAATCAGGGGAGAAAATACCAGCCTCAATACAAAAACAAATCAACTCTGACTAAACAATAACTTCACAATTTTCACAAGAGGTAAGCACTGAATCATGGAAACATTATATTATAACTACTCTTACTAGTTTCTACAAGACTCCTCTCAAACAATGTATTTTTTTTAACATGCTTAAGTATACACAGCAATGTGCTCCTTCCCTATTCTGTATGAAGGATCACAGAGTGTATATAAAAAACCAGCTACAAGCTCATCCAACATCCTCACCTCACAGGATGGCAAGTCATACATGGAATCAGAAGAGAACAAAATACTTAAGACCTCTAAGACTATTAGCCTCCACTGGCAAAATCTGGGTGCAGCACAAGAATATCTTCCAATATTCCTGAGTGTATGATGTAATTACAGAGCTCAAAGTGCCTCATACCATTTGGTATGAAGTCACTGATAACAGGGCAATCACAGATATAGTGTTGGAGGGTATGTCCTCTCAAGTAGGACTGAAAACAGATGTTTTTTTTACCCAGATGGTTAAAACCCATGGAACCGCCTACCCGCTGAAGCCGTACCTGCCAAAATCCAGCTAGAAAATATCATCAGGACAAGTGGCGGGACTTAACAAGCCCCTGGCTTTTTGTCCTCGTCGAGGCCACTATATAGTTAGTGGCCCTTGGGTAAATTTAGGTAAATAAATACGTAAATAGATACCATCGCTTCTCAAGTCTTGGGAGCGACAAGGGGAGCTATACACTATCTCTTAGAATTACGTAGGTAAACAAAAAATGTAACATATTTGTATACTACAATGTCGGTGTTGACTGTACAAGTTGAAAAAACATTGTTTTACTTCGAAATAAACTAATTTTATAAGAAAATTAGACGTAAATATGTCGCAAGTGGTCACGGATAAGCTCCGATATGGCAGCGTCGTGATTGGCTACAGCTGTAAGATGAAAAATGTTACCTTCTCTCTGACTGGCCAAACTACAAGCCTAGTGACATCTAGCGAGACCTAAGTGAACTACTTAGAAATCTTCGTAAGTTTACTTCTCTGAATCGCTCTTTGATGCGTTCTTAGCGGGCACTTAGGAACCTTCGTAGCAAATCAACTTACGAAGAAATACATGGAGCTTCGTGAATCTAGGTCCAGAAAGCCCAAGCCAGTGGACCCAAGCGGCCGCAATTGATACTACAGACGTCAACGCAGATTAGTTAACTCCTGGGGAGTACAAGGAAGCAAGACTTAGTTGGTGTTAGAGCGCCAAGAGCTCTCTTGTTGATAGTCTGTGGCGAGGTGAACGTTAGGCGGGGTCGTGATTACTCCCTGCGGGCCGCGTTCAGACACATCAAGCGGCTGCTGTGACCGGGTCATGTCCACTGGCGATTGAGAAAGGAACACTGAACCAGACTACAGGCTTGTTTACAGTTCCAGTATGGGAGGAGGGAGATGACATGAGCAAGGACCTGTCTCCAATACAAGGGAGTAAGAGGACTTACCTGCAGAGATAGAATGAATGAATGAATTAAATATTGGTCATGATACCCTAGCGGGTGAGCGTGGAAGTAGGGATAGGAGAAGAATTAGTGGGGGTGAGAGGAAGGGTTTTCAGTATGAGGTAAAGTGCCAAGGCTAGACCCAGCTTCACGGCATTGAATCGTTATGACCAGACTAGGCAGTGGAGGCAAGGAATCGGATCTTTGTGACAACATTTCGTCTTTCGGAGCGCCCACGGAGATAGCAGCCCTCAGCTGGGTGTGCCCTGGAGGCTCACACCAGATGTGGTCTTGGATTTGCTAATTAGCATCGTGCCCCACCTAAGGCACCAGAAAACGGGACCTAAGAGATCCCCTCCTTAAAGAGGGGGAGAAAAATTAAGGAGGCTATGTAGTTTGAAGCTAAGTGATTTGAGTAGTGGTATAGTAGAGGAGAGGGGTCATGTAAAGGACGGAGCAGGAGGTGGGTCGTCGATCAGGTTAAAGAGGTTGTGCGTAAGTCTGGGTCTACTTAGGACGTTTCTGAGGAACGCGTCGTAGTTGTCATGATAGGTGAGAATTCTATTGATCTGTTTCTTCCCCATAGTATCCCAGGTTATGTTCAGAGCTGGGATGTTCGCCCACTCATGCAGGGCTTCACTAGTGGTGAAGTCCTGCCAGTGGGTATCGAACACCCATCTCAGAGCCCTGTTCTGGGTACGCTGGAGTTTCTTCCTATTTGTTGGTGCTGCAAGTGAGAGTGGGATCGGTGCATATGTTAGGAGTGGGAGAATAAGTGTTTTGCATAGATAGAGCTTGGTGGCTTGGGAGGCATGTCTGAGTGGGAAGAGTTTTGATAGAGCTTTTGAGGCTATAGCTTTCTTGGGTGTAATATGTGTGTGAAAACGAAGGTTAGAGTCTAATGTGAGTCCAAGTACTGTGGTGTTGTTGACTCTTGGGATCTGGATTGCATCTGGTGATTGAGAGTAGAGTTTTATTGGGGCAGGATTACGTCGTTTGTTGTAGAAGAAGTATGTGATTTTGGACTTGTTGGGGTTTGTTTTTATCCGCCAGTCGTGTTCCCAGAGGGTTACTTTGTCTATTTCTTCCTGTGCTTTCCGTGTGAGGGCGTCAATCGAGTAGTCCGAGATCAGTTGGGTTACGTCGTCAGCGTAGCAAAGGGTCATTGATGTCCAGTATATTGGGTCAGGAATATCGTTTATATAGAGTATGTATAGGGTTGGTGAAAGAACTGAGCCCTTGGGGACACCTGCATTTAGGTTGAAGTAACCTGACAGCTTGCTGAGGAACTTGATCTGCATCTTTCTATTTGTTACAAAGCTGCAAAGTAGCCTCTGCATGTTGTCAGATAGTTGGAATAGAGTGCAGAGTTTGTAACGTAGGCCGTCGTGCCGTACTGTGTCAAATGCCTTTTCAACGTCCTTTGCTATGAGGGCCATCTTGGCCCTCTGATGCTTATTTATGGAGAGGTAGCTTGTTATTATGTTCAGTGCGTCTTGTGTTGAGCGGTGTTGTCTGAAGCCAAATTGTTTATCTGTCAATATGTTTTTGTGTTCTATGTGATGCCTGAGTTTATGGTTAATGAGTTTTTCGTATACTTTCCCTAATGTCTCTAGTAGGCTGATCGGTCTGTAGTTCTTAGGGTCTATCGGGGATTTGGGGGGTTTTGGAATGAGGATTGCTGTGGCAACTTTGAATGGGCTTGGGAAATACCCTGCTGCTAGTGAGGCGTTGTAGACGTCTGTGAGTGCCAAGACTAGGGGGTCTGGAAGTTGTTTGAGGAGAGCTTGGTCAATGCCGGAGGCTCCTGAATATTGTGTTGTTGTCATTACTAAATGTTGTCTTGTAATCCAAAGGTTAAGTATTCATGTATGCTGTGTGGCTATCATAAGGGTAATTATTCCTGCACGTTGTGTTATCATAAAATAAAGAAATCCCGCATGATGTGTTGTTATCATAAGGATAAGTATTCTTTAATGTTGCATTGTTATCATAAGGTTAAGTATTCCTCAATGTTCTGTTGCTATTATAAGATTAAAAATAACTGCATGTTGTCTGTTATCATAAGATTAAGTATTCTTGTATGCTGTGTTATAATCAGGATAGAATTCCAGAATTTTCTGTTGTTTTCATAACTTTAAGTATCCCTGCATGTTGTATTGTTACCATAAGGTTAAGTATTCCTATTTGTTGTTATCATAAGGTTATCATATGCCTGCACGTTTTGTTGTTATCATAAGGTTAAGTATTCCTGGAGGTTGTGTTGTTATCATAAGGTTATGTATTCATGCATGTTGTGCTGTTATCATAGCAGTAAGTTTTTCTGCAAGTAGTGTTAAGTATTCCTGAATGTTGTGATGTTATCAAAAGTTAAAGTATTCCTGCATGTTGTGTTGTTATCATAAGGTTAAATATTCTTGCATATTAAGTTATCACTAGATTAAGAATTCCATAATTTTGTTTTATGGAACAATGTTAAGTATCATTATCACCATGCAGGATAATGTTAAGTATCCTGCATGGTGTGTTGTTATCATAAGGTTATCATATGACTACATGTTGTGTTGTTATCATAAGGTTAAATATTCTATTCTTGCATGTTGTGTTGTTGTTATAAGGTTAAATATTACTGCATGGTGTGTTGTTATCATAAGGTTATCATATTCATGCATGATTTGTTATTATCATAAGGTTAAGAATTCCAGCCTATTGTGTTGTTATCATGTTGTTAGGTGTTCCTGCATGTTGTTGTTATCATAAGGTTATGTATTCCTTTATGTTGTGTTGTTATCATAAGGTTAACAGTCCTGCATGTTGTGTTGTTATAAGGTTAAGAATTCCTGCTTAATATGTTGTTTTCATTAGGTTATCTTGCTAGAATTTACGTTCTTAAAATTATCTGTTAGATTAAGGACCTGCCCGAAACGCTGCGCGTACTAGTGGCTTTACAAGATTGTAAATACAATGTTATGTATTCTCTCTAACCCAATGTACCTTCTTGTATATAAATAAATAAAATAAAATAAATAATTAAATAATAATGTTATCACTTCCTTGCATGTTGTGTTGTTTTCATTAAGTTATTATTTCCCTGCATGCGGTGTTGTTATCAAAAGATTAAGTATTCCTGCTTGTTGTGTTATCATAATGTTAAGTATGCCTAAATGTTGTGCTGTTATCAAAAGGTTAAGTATTCCTGCGGGTTGTGTTGTTATCATAAATTTAAGGATTCATGCACTTTTTTGTTATCATAAGGTTATGAATTCATTGCGTTTGTGTAGTTATCATAAGTTAAAGTATTCCTACATGTTGTGTTATCAAAATGATACTAATTTAAGCATGTTATGTGGTTATCATAAGCTTTAGTATTCCTGCATGTTGTGTTGTTATCATATGCCTACATGTTGTGTTGTAATCATAAGGTTTCGTATTCTTGCTTATTGTGTTGTTATCATACAGTTAAGTATTCCTGCATGTTGTGTTGTTATCATAAGGTTAAGAATACTTAAATGATGTGATGTTATCATAAGGTTGACTATTACTGCATGTTGGGAAGTTATCATAAGTAGAATGAGAAACAAAAGTGTATAGACAAATGCAACATTTTCATTCAATTTTATTGAAAACTAAACAAATAGATCTGGTTACATTAATAACATAAAATGTGTATAATAACTGTGGTGAATATTTCAGACTAAATCATTATAAAAAGATTTCATGTCATTAGCTGACCCAATGAACCAGGTTAGTTTGGTCAAATGGAGGCTAAATCCCTTATCCAGAATAACAAAATGGCAATTGAAAGAAGTTTGATGATATGGCACTGACACTGGATGGAGGGAAGGAATCGTGCCCAACCACTTCGATGGTCTGAGATCAAACAAACCTCTGTGAGGAGCGAAGCCTCTGCACTATCGACGAGTCCCTGTTGTTGGACTGAAGAATCCAAGTATCTTTCGTAAACCTTTCTCTTAATCTGTAAGGGAGCAAAAATGTTCTCATCCTCTAGGACTTTTTTCATCTCATAGCATCGTCTGGGGAGGAGCCGAGAGTCGGGGATCGAACGCGGACCTGTAAGAAGGGAGGCCTCTGCGGTATCGAAGAATCTAAGTTAACCGAAGAATCTCGTGGAAAAAATATCTTTCCTGTGGTGTCGGTCAAAGACCTTGGCCTCCTTCAACATTTGCTCAGTTTGGTGGCGTCGTGTGGTGAAGGCGGCCCGGTCTCCGCGGTAGATCCAGCGGCCCACATCTTGTCTATCTTCCCAGCCCTCGTTAGGCCAGTCATAAGGACTGTCCTCGGTCCTGTTGTTCTCCGTCACCTGAACCCGACGGATCCGTCGCTTGACTTTACCGCGACCTTTGCCTCCGCCAAAGCATGTAAGGAAGGGAAGGAAGAGGCATTGTAACTAAACCATACTTATCTTAGTGCAGTAAGTCTACAAACGGGAAGGGACCACGACACAAGGTAACACTAACAATAACAGTTGACCACAACACTGCCAGCATACATATATATATCTCAGATGCTCTAAATATAGTTAGTTTCACATTGTCCAATAGCAAGTGAAGGGCTTTGTGGTGGTTAGGGACGTGTAGCAGTTAGTGATGTTCAGTGTCTTGTGTCACTGTTGTCCCTGAGTCATGAGACAGTGACGTGTAGCAGTTAGTGATGCTCAGTGTCTTGTGTCACTGTTGTCCCTGAGTCATGAGACAGTGACGTGTAGCAGTTAGTGATGCTCAGTGTCTTGTGTCACTGTTGTCCCTGAGTCATGAGACAGTGACGTGTAGCAGTTAGTGATGCTCTGTCTCCTGTGTCACTGTTGTCCCTGAGTCATGAGACAGTGACGTGTAGCAGTTAGTGATGCTCTGTCTCCTGTGTCACTGTTGTCCCTGAGTCATGAGACAGTGACGTGTAGCAGTTAGTGATGCTCTGTCTCCTGTGTCACTGTTGTCCCTGAGTCATGAGACAGTGACGTGTAGCAGTTAGTGATGATCAGTGTCTTGTGTCACTGTTGTCCCCTTGTATAGTGTAGATACGTTGATATACTTACGATCGACAGTCTTGTGTAGTGTGTGGTGAGGTGGTTGTGGTGATGATCGACAGTTATATATAGTGTGTTGTGACTTTGTTGAGGTTATGTTCGACAATCTTGCACAGTACAGTGACGTTGTTGTGGTGATGGTCGACAGTCTTGTATAGTGTGTGGAAACGTTGTTGTGGTGATGGTCGACAGTCTTGTATAGTGCGTGGTGACGTTGTTGTGGTGATGGTCGACAGTCTTGTATAGTGTGTGGTGACGTTGTTGTGGTGATGGTCGACAGTCTTGTGTAGTGTGTGGTGACGTTGTTGTGGCGATGGTCGACAGTCTTGTACAGTGTGTACTCACGTAATTGTACTCACCTAATTGTGCTTGCGGGCTTTGAGCTCTGGCTCTTTGGTCCCGCCTGTCAACCGTCAGTCAACAGGTGTACAGGTTCCTGAGCCTATTGGGCTCTATCATATCTACACTTGAAACTGTGTATGGAGTCAGCCTCCACCACATCACTTCCTAATGCATTCCATTTGTCAACCACTCTGGCACTAAAAACGTTCTTTCTAATATCTCTGTGGCTCATTTCGGCACTCAGTTTCCACCTGTGTCCCCTTGTGCGTGTGCCCCTTGTGTTAAAATGCCTGTCTCTATCTAGACTATAAACTTCATTGAGAATCTTGAATGTGGTGATCATGTCCACCCTAATTCTTCCGTCTTCCAGCGACGTGAGGTTGAAATCCCGTTGTCTCTCATCGTAGCTCATATCTCTCAGTTCGGTTACTAGTCTGGTGGCAAACCTTTGAACCTTTTCCAGTTTAGTCTTATCCTTGACTAGATATGGACTCCATGCTGAGGCTACATACTCCAGGATTTACCTGACATATGTGGTATACAAAGTTCTGAGTGATTCCTTACACAAGTTTCTGAATGTCATTCTTATGTTGGCCAGCCTTGCATATGCCGCTGATGTTATCCTCTTGATATGGGCTGCAGGGGACAGGTCTGGCGTGATATCAACCCACAAGTCTTTTTTCTCTCTCTGACTTTTGAGGAATTTCATTTCCCAGATGATACCTTGTATCTGGCCTCCTGCTCCCTACACCTATCTCCAATTACATTACATTTTCTTGGGTTAAACTCTAAAATCATTTGTTCGACCATTCCTTCAGCTTGTCTAGGTCTTCTTGAAACCTCAAGCAGTCCTCCTCTGTCTTAATCCTTCTCATAATTTTGGCATCGTCAGCAAACATTGAGAGAAATGAATCTATACCCTCCGGGAGATCATTTACATATATCAGAAACAAGATAGGACCGAGTACAGAGCCCTGTGGGACTCCACTGGTGACTTCATGAGGTCAATCTGAGGTCTCACCCCTCACCGTAACTCTCTGCTTCCTATTGTCTAGGTACTCTCTTATACACTGGAGCACCTTACCAGCTACACCTGCCTGTCTCTCCAGCTTATGTACCAGCCTCATATGCGGAAGTGTGTCAAAGGTTTTCCGACAATCCAAGAAAATGCACTCAGCCCAGCATTCTCTTTCTTGCTTATTATTTGTCACCTGGTCGTAGAATTCTATTAAGCCAGTAAGGCAAGATTTACCCTCCCTGAACCCATGTTGGTGGTGTGTCACAAAGTTCCTTCACTCCAGATGTGTTACTAGGTTTTTTCTCACGATCTTGTCCATCACCTTGCATGGTATACAAGTCAAGGACACTGGCCTGTGTGGTGACGTTGTTTTGGTGATGGTCGACAGTTCTTATACAGTGTGTGGTGACGATGTGGTGGTGATGATCGACAATTTTGAATAGTGTGTGGTGACGATGTTGTGGTGATGTTCGACAATCTTGTATAGTGTAGTGACTTTGTTGTGGTGATGGTCGACAGTTTTGTATAGTGTGATGACATTGTTGTTGTTATGGTCGACAGTCTTGAGTATTGTGTTTGGAGACGTGGTTGAGGTGATGATCAAAAGTCTTATATAGTGTGAGGTGACGTTGTTGTGCTGATGGCCAACATTTTTATATAGTGTGTGATGACGTTGTTGTGGTTGTTTCGACAATCTTGTTTAATATAGTGACGTTGTTGGGGTTATGGTCGTCTGTCTTGTAGAGTGTGTGTGATGTAGTTGTGGTGATGGTCGACATTCTTGTAGTGTGTGGTGACGTTGTTGTGCTGATGATCGACAGTCTTGAATAGTGTAGTGACGTTGTTGTGGTGATGGTCGACAGTCTTGTGTATTGTGTGTGGTGACGTGGTTGTGGTTATGTTCGACAGTCTTGTATAGTGTTGTGTTGTTGCTGTTCTAGTCGACAGTTTTGTAAAGTGTGTGGTGACGTTGTTGAGGCGATGATCGATAGTCTTGAATAGTGTGAGGTGACGTCGAAGAGGTGATGGCTGACAGTGTTGTACAGTGTATTCACCTAGTGGTTCTTGCGGGGGTTGAGCTCTGCTTTTTCAGTCCTCCTCTCAACTGTCAATCAATCAACTGTAAACAACTTCAATTTTTTTCACACACCACCCCCCCCCCCCAGGAAGCAGCTCAGTATCAGCTGTCTAACTCCCAGGTACCTATTTATTGCTAGGTAACAGGAGCATCAGAGTAATAGAAACTTTGCCCATTTCTTTCTGCCTTGTCTGGGAATCGAAACCGTGCAACAGAATTTCAAGTCCTGTGCACTGGCCGATCAGTTACCAGTGTGTAGTGACGTTGTTGTGGTGATTGTCGACAGTCATATATACTGCGTGGTGATGTTGTTGTGGTGATGGTCGACAATCTTGTATAGTGTAGAGACGTTGTTGTGGTGATGGTCGACAATCTTGTATAGTGTAGAGACGTTGTTGTGGTGATGGTCGACAATCTTGTATAGTGTAGAGACGTTGTTGTGGTGATGGTCGACAGTCTTGTGTAGTGTAGTGACGTTGTTGTGGTAATGGTCGACAATTTCGTGTAGTGTGTGGTGACGTGGTTCTGGTGATGGTCGACAGTCTCGTATAGTGTGAGGGTGACGTGGTTCTGGTCATGGTTGACAGTCTCGTATAGTGTGAGGGTGACGTGGTTCTGGTCATGGTTGACAGTCTTATATAATGTGTGGTTACGGACCTCGGCGCCATCTACGATCCAGGTGCCAAACTATAACTGTTGACTCTCCCATTAATCGCAGTTTCCCATCTTTTAGTACGTTGGGCTGGAAGCTGACGACCAACCAAGGACGAAAGATGGAAGACAGTGAAGTCGGAACAGTGGAAGACTTGGGTCGACCTGAAGATGCTAGCCAAGTGGACTAGTTGAGTGCTGCTGTTGAGTGCTGTAGACTTCACTCCTGGAGGTGCTAGCCAGTGAGGCTAGGAGTGCGCTGTGGTTGGGCGATGTAGACTAGAGTTCTGGAAGGTACTAGCGAGTGGGGCTAGTTGAGAGCAGCTGACTGATTGAGCGCCCCAGCGAGTGTGCAACGGACGTGGAGCAGCGAAGACCTCATCAGAGGCATTTTGTGGCCGTCGTCTGTGAAGCAGGTTTGCATAAGGGTCAACGCCTCTCCGGTTGACCTCGCATAGGCTTGTATATATTATACAAAAAAAATTCAAATGTTTATTCAGGTAAAGTACATACATACAAAGGGTGATATAAATATTGATGAATTTATATATAGAGATAGAACACACAATGCCTAAAGCCACTATTACGCAAAGCGTTTCGGGCAGGAGAAACACTAAAGACTAAAACTTAATACTAATTTAGATTAAAGTATAAAAAGTGTTGAGAAAATATAAAAATAAAAAAAGGTGGGAACATGGCAGAAAAACAGCAAAAATACAATTTGGTCAACAAACAGCATTGTTTAAAAATAGCAGACATGGGTTGACATTATAGGGGTAAGGTAGGTTACAGGGAGTTAATGAGGTAGCGCTTAGTTTTTAACTTAAACTGGTTGAGAGAGGTACAGTCTTTAACATGATTGGGAAGGTCATTCCACATTCTGGGTCCCTTGATTTGTAGAGCATTTCTAGTTTGATTAAGGGGGCATAACTTTTAAAATCGTTATAAATTAAAAGTTGTTCAATTTGCTTATAAATTTATTTATGAAATGGTTATAGAAAGGGCTGCAACTGGTCCAAGTTTCACCATCACACCCTAAACAGAAAAGGAGAAAAAAAATACACAACGTATTATGCAACGATTTTTCAACATTTTCAAATAATTTCAGGGAACACATGTGTCAATTAAAATCCTTTCTATAACACTCAGATATTAAAAGTAGCATATAATAAAGGATTGTTGTGAGTAGTTTTATCAAAAAAGTGTTTAGTGCAATAATATAATTATTCAAAGTTACCCTTCCAAAAATATGCAATATATGATGTTTATAAATTTTTATAAAATCAACAAATGGACTTTGGACTAAAATGTCTACAACATACTGTAGAAGCACAAACTCTACATATAAGGTGTAATTTGCATGTACATTGATTAATAAATGAAAGCTATGAAGTACTTTGAAGCTGTAAATTACTTTCCTGAGTAAAACAAAGATCAAAGTTCGGCCACCTGTAGCTGAGCTTGACTTCGACAGATTTCGTTCATAATTGGCACCCTTGCAGATAAGCATCCATTGAGCAAGGTGTGCACGTTTCATGCAAATCCCTTGATAACAAACGAAAAAAAAATTGGCCAAAAAAAAGATGAAAAAAACAAAAAAAATTTACATATAAATATATTGCACATACATATTACAATTATTACAAGAGTTTGTGCTTCTACAGCACATAGTAGACATTTTAGTTGACACATGTGTTCCCTGAGATTATTTGAGAATGTTGAACATTTGTTGCATAATACGTTGTGTATTTTTTTCCTCCTTTTCTGTTTAGGGTGTGATGGTGAAACTTGGACCAGTTGCAGCCCTTTCTATAACCATTTCATAAATAAATTTATAAGCAAATTGAACAACTTTTAATTTATAACGATTTTAAAAGTTATGCCCCCTTAAGTCGTACTCTTGGAATATCAAAAAGGTGTTTGTTTCTGGTGTGGTGCTCATGGTTTCTGTTACAACCTTCATGAAGCTTTTAAGGTCAGGATTGGCATTACAGTTCAGCATTATATATATATAATACACATGAGAGGATGTGCAGTGACTTAATATCTAACATATTCAGAGATTTGAGTAGGGGTACCGAGTGATGTCTGTGGCCAGAGTTGGATATTGTCCTAATAGCAGCTTTATGTTGAGTAATTAGAGGACGTAAATGATTTTGGGTAGTAGAACCCCAAGCACAAATACCATAGTTGAGATAAGGATAGATGGAGTAATAGAGCGTCACCAGGGCAGGGCGAGGTACATAATATCTGATCTTGGACAGAATGCCAACAGTTTTTGAAACTTTTTTTGATATATTTAGAATGTCCCTGGAAATACAGTTTGTGGTCAATGAGAACGCCAAGGAATTTGCCATCTATTTTGTTACAAATTTGGGTATTATTTATGATGAGATTTATTTGATTTGAGGATTTATTGCCAAACAAAATATAGAAAGTTTTGTCAATGTTGAGGGTGAGTTGTTGGCAGTTAGCCAAAGATGGACTTTATTTAGCTCAGTATTCACTGTGACATTTAGAGCAAGGGGGGTCAGGACTGGAGTAAATGAAGGTTGTGTCGTCAGCAAGTAGAATTGGTTTGAGGTGTTGGGAGGCATTTGGTAGGTCATTAATGTATATGAGAAAGAGGAGAGGGCCAAGTATGCTGCCCTGAGGAACACCAATGTTGATGGGTAGGGTGGGAGAAATTGAATTATTCACAGAAACATACTTGAGCCTGTCAGTAAGGTTAAGATTTGAGGCATGGAGTGACCTCTGACTCCATAATGATGTTATTTACATAAGATGTAATTGTAGGGAGCCAGGACCCTCCTACATGTATAAGGAGCCAGGCCCCTCCTACATGTATAGGGAGCCAGGCACCTCCTACATGTATAGGAAACCAGGCACCTCCAACATGTATAGGGAACCAGGCCCCTCCTACATGTATAAGGAGCCAGGCCCCTCCTACATGTATAGGGAGCCAGGACCCTCCTACATGTATAAGGATAAAGGCCCCTCCTACATGTATAGGGAGCCAGGCCCCTCCTACATGTATAGGGAGCCAGGCCCCTCCTACATGTATAGGGAGCCAGGACCCTCCTACATGTATAGGGAGCCAGGCCCGTCCTACATGTGTAGGGAGCCAGGCCCCTCCTACATGTATAGGGAGCCAGGCCCCTCCTACATGTATAGGGAGCCAGGCCCCTCCTACATGTATAGGGAGCCAGGCCCCTCCTACATGCATAGGGAGCCAGGCCCGTCCTACATGTGTAGGGAGCCAGGCCCCTCCTATATGTATAGGGAGCCAGGCCCCTCCTACATGTATAGGGAGCCAGGCCCCTCCTACATGCATAGGGAGCCAGGCCTTTTCTACATGTATAAAGAGCCAAGCCCCTCCTACATGTATAGAGAGCCAGGCCCTTCCTACATGTATAGGGAGCCAGGCTCCTCTTACATGTATAGAGAGCCAGGCCCCTCCTATATGTATAGAGAGCCAGGCCTCTCTTACATGTATAGAGAGCCAGGCCCCTCCTACATTTATGGGGAGCCAGGCCCCTCGTACATATATAGAAAGCCAGGCCCCTCCTTCATGTAAAGGGAGCCAGGCCCTTCCTACGTGTATAGGGAGCCAAGCTCCTCCTACATGTATAGAGAGCCAGGCCCCTCTTACATGTATAGGAAGCCAGACCCCTCCTACATATATAGGGAGCCAGGCCCCTCCTACATGTATAGAGCCAGGCGCCTTCTACATGTATAGAGAGCCAGGCCGCTCCTACATTTATGGGGAGCCAGGCCCCTCGTACATATATAGAAAGCCAGGCCCCTCCCTCATGTAAAGGGAGCCAGGCCCCTCCTACATGTATAGGGAGCCAGACCCCTCCTACATGTATAGAGAGCCAGGCCCCTCCTACATGTATAGAGAGCCAGGCCCCTCCTAAATGTATAGAGAGCCAGGCCCCTCCTAAATGTATAGAGAGCCAGGCACCTCCTACATGTATAGAAAGCCAGGCCTCTCCTACATGCATAGGGAGCCAGACCTTTCCTTCATGTATAGGGAACCAGGCCCCTCCTACATGTATAAAGAGCCAGGCCTTTCCTACATGTATAGGGAGCCAGGCTTCTCCTACATGTATAAGGAGCCAGGCCCCCTTCTGCATGTATAGGGAGCCAGGCACCTCCTACAATTATAGGGAGCCAGGCCACCCCTACATGTATAGGGATCCACACCACCAATACAAGAACATGGATCCACGGCCCCTCCTACATGTATTGGGAGCCAGGCAACCCCTACATGTATAGGAAGCCAGGCCCCTCTTACATATATAGAGCCAGGCTCCTTCTACATGTATAGGGACCCAGGCCCCTCCTACATGGATAGAGAGCCAGGCTCCTTCTACATGTACTGAGAGCCAGGCCCCTCCTACATGTATAGAGAGCCAGGCTGCTTCTACATGTATAGGGAGCCAGGCTCCTACTACATGTATAGAGAGCCAGGCTCCTTCTACGTGTATAGGGAGCCAGGCCCCCCTTCATGTACAGGGGCCCAGGCCCTATTACATGTATAGGGAGCAAGGCTTCCCCCAAATGTATAGAGAGCCACGCCCCTCCTACATGTATAGGGAGCCAGGCCCCCTACATGTGTAGGGTGCCAGGACCCTCCACATGTATAAGGAGCCAGGCCTCTCCTACATGTATAGAGAGCGAGGCTCCTTCTACATGTACAGGGAGCCAGGCCCCTCCTACATGTATAGGGAACCAGACGCACCTACATGTATAGGGTGTCAGGTCCTTCCTATAAGTATAGGGAGCCAGGCCCCCATACATGTACAGAGAGCCACGCCCCCCCTACATGTATAGGGAGCCAGGCCCCCCTACATGCAAAGGTAGCTAGGCCCCCCATACATGTATTGGGAGCCCGGATACTCTTTCATGTATAGGGAGCTAGGACCCTCCTACATGTATAGGGAGCCAGGATCGTCCTACATGCATATGGAGCCAGGATCCTCTTACATATATAGGGAGCCAGGCCCTCCCAATATATATAGGGAGCCAATCAACCCCTACATGTACAGGGAGCCAGGCCCTCCCTACATGTATAGGGAGCCAGGCCCCTCCTACATGTATAGAGAGCGAGGCTCCCTCTGCATGTATAGGGACCCAGGCTCCTCCTACATGTGTAGGGAGCGAGGCCCCTCCTACATTTATAGAGAGCCAGGCTCCCTCTGCATGTATAGGGACCCAGGCTCCTCCTACATGTGTAGGGAGCCAGGCCACTCTACAAGTATAGGGAACCAGGGCCCGTCCTACATGTATTGGGAGGCAGGCTCCTATTACATGTATAGGGAGCCAGGCCCCCCTACATGTGTAGGATGCCAGGCTCTCCTACATGTATAGGGAGCCAGGCCCCCCCCTACATGTATAGGTAGCCAGGCCCTCCTACATGTGTAGGGAGCCAGGCCACCCTACATATATAGGGAGCCACACACCCCTTCATGTATAGGGAGCCAGGCCCCCCAACGTGCATAGGTAGCTAGACCCCCTATACATGTATAGGGAGCCAGGATACTCCTACATGTATAGGGAGCCAGGACTCTTCTAAATGTATAGTGAGCGAGGATCTTCCTATATGTATAGGGAGCTTGGATCCTCCAACATATATAGGGAGCCAGGCCCTCTCAACATCTATAGGGAGCTAGGCCATGCCTACATATATAGGGAGTCAGGCCACCCCTACATGTATAGGGAGCCACGCTCCTCCTACGTGTATAGGAGCTAGGCCCCTCGTACGTGTATAGGGAGCTAAGCCCCTCCTACAAGTATAGAGAGCAAGGCACCTCCTAGAAGTATAGAGAGCCAGGCCCCCTCCTACATGTATAGAGAGCCAGGCCCCTCCTACAAGTATAGAGAGCCAGGCACCTCCTACAAGTATAGAGAGCCAGGCCCCTCCTACAAGTATAGAGAGCCAAGCCCCTGCTACAAGTATTGGAAGCCAGGGCTCCTCCTACAAGTATAGGAAACCAGGACCCTGGTACATGCATAGGGAGCCAGGCTTCCCTACATGTATAGGGATCCACACAACCAATACAAGAACATGGAGCCAGACCCCTCCTATATATATAGTGAGCCAGGCCCCTCCATATGTATAGTGAGACAGGCCCCTCTTATATGTATAGGGATCCAGGCCCCTCCTACATGTATAGAGAGCCAAGTCCCTCCTAAATGTATAGTGAGCCAGGCCCCTATTACATGTACAGAGAACCAGGGCCCTTCCTACATGTATAGAGAGCCAGGCCCCTCCTACATTATAGAGAGCCAGGCGTCTCCAACATGTATAGGAAGCCAGGCCCCCTACATGTATAGGGAGCCAGGCCCCTCCTACATATATAGGGAGCCAGGCCTTTCCTACATGTAAAAGGAGCTTAGCCCCTCCTACATGTATAGAGAGCTAGGCCCCTACTACATGTATAGAGAGGCAGGCTCCTCCTATATGTATAGAGAGCCAAGCCCCTCCTACATATATAGAGATCTAGGCTCCTTCTACCTGTATAGGGTGCCAGGCCCCCCTACTTGTATAAGGAGCCAGGCCCCTCCTACATGTATAGGGAACCAGGCCCACCTACATGTATAGGGAGCCAGGCACCCCTACATGTATAGGGTTCCAGGTCCTTCCTATAAGTATAGGGAGCTAGGCCCCCCTACATGTATAGGAAGCCAGGCCCCAATACATGTGTACGGAGCCAGGCCCCCCTACATGTAAAGGGAGCCACTTCCCCCCTACATGTATAGGGAGCCAGGCCCCCCTACATGCATAGGTAGCTAGGCCCCCATACATGTATCGGGAGCCAGGATACTCCTACGTGTATAGGGAGCCAGGACCCTCCTACATGTATAGGGAGCCAGGATAATCCTACATGTATAGGGAGCCAGGCTACCCATACATGTATAGGGAGCCAGGCCCTCCCAACATGTATAGGGAGCCAGGCCACCCATACATGTATAGGGAGCAAGGCCACCCCTACTTGTATAGGGAGCCAGGCCACCTCAACATGTATAGGGAACCAACTCCCAACATGTATAGGGAGCCAAACCACCCCAGCATTTACAGGGAGACAGGCCACCCTTACATGTATAGGGAGCCAGGCCACCCCTACATGTATCGGGAGCCAGGACACCCCTACATGTATAGGGAGCCGGGCCACCCCTACATGTACAGGGAGCCAAGTTCTCCCAACATGTATAGGGAGCCAGGCCACCCCTACATGTATAGGGAGCCAGGCCACCCCAAAATGTACAGGGAGCCAGGCCCTCCCAACATGTATAGGGAGCCAGGCCACCCCAAAATGTATAGGGAGCCAGGCCCTCCCTACATGTATAGGGAGCCAGGCCACCCCAACATGTATAGGGAGCCAGGCCCTCCCAACATGTATAGGGAGCCAGGCCACCCCAACATGTATAGGGAGCCAGGCCACCCCAAAATGTATAGGGAGCCAGGCCCTCCCAACATGTATAGGGAGCCAGGCCCTCCCAACATGTATAGGGAGCCAGGCCCTCCCAACATGTATAGGGAGCCAGGCCCTCCCAACATGTATAGGGAGCCAGGCCACCCCAAAATGTACAGGGAGCCAGCCCCTCCCTACATGTATAGGGAGCCAGGCCCCTTTTACATGTATTGTAACGGAGGGTGGGGGAAATAGCTCTATCTTGTCCATTATTCCACCCCCCAGTTAACTAACGAGGCCGGGGGAAACAGCTCTCTCTAGTCCGTTATCCCGTCCCCAGTTAGCTAACTATTCTAGAGCACTCCCAGAGTTCCTAAGGCAACCTCTCTCGTTCAACACCTTGTAACCTAGGTATTTGACTACCTAGGTGCTAAGACTACAAGGCGCCGTAACTTGATCAGTTACCCGAAACTCTAGAGAGAACTCTAGAATACATATTCACTACCACAAGCGTATAAGAGAAAACGAAAGGAAAGAAATGAATAGTGAAGTAATTAGTGAGGGTTTGGGTTGAGAGGTAGGGAGGTGGGAGGAGCGAGGAGGGTCATTAGTTGAAAGTGAGAGTTTAGAGAGGGGTGAAGGGAGAGATGTAGATAGGTAGAAGTAGAAGAGTAGATAGTAGAAGTAGAAGAGTAGATAGTAGAAGACGAAATGCTGCCACCATCCATTCAAGACCATTACATACAAGACAAGGAATGGAATTGTCTGTATCACAATATTCACAAAAGATGTTATCAAAAGGTCATTATTAGTATGGTCTCATCTTTATCATGTACTCATTAACTCATGAACCCAGTAACTGCAGAGGCTTTCTCACCTCAACTCAAAGCTCTATGGAATAAAATAAAGTCCATTTAAATAATAAATTCAATTATATTTCACATACTAAGTATCATAATTTAAGCAATGTTCACGATCTATATATGTAAAGTGAGTCATCCTCCAAGAATCTGAGAACACTACAACTGACTGCCCCTGATCATCACATAACACTTGTAAAACACGACCAAGTCACCTAATTGTTCACTCACCAAGTGTGTGCCTATAGCTGGATAGAGAGGGGGGGGGGGGGGAGTCTGCAGCTGTCAGGCAGCGTCACCCCCCGTCCGACCGACAGCCTGTCTCGGCTGTTGTCGTCCTGCTCTGCTGCTTGGTCTTCTGTCTTGTTAATGCTCTCGAATCGATAGCTCTCCGAGTAAATATTGGGAAACCTAGTAGCTAACTCCGCCCACAAGTAGATAGCCTCCGGCACTCTACCAAGCCACTCCTTAAACGTCGGCATGTTTGAAGGCTACCAGGCTCCAATTATAAGATTAGCAGAAGTAAGGTGAAATTCGCATGATCTGACCTCAGGTCACTTGGGGTCATTAACTCTTAGAGGTGTGAAACTCAGGCCGACCAAGCTGGTGCCTTCCCAAATCCTTGTCTGTGATTCATGTACTATATATATTTTAAATAAACTAAACCAAACACTTTACAGTGTTACAGTATAGAGAGCCAGGCTCTTTCTACATGTAGAGGAACCCAAGCCCCTCTTACATGTGTAGGGAGCTAGGGCCCCTCCTACATGTATAGGGAGCCAGGCCCGTCCTACATGTATAGGGAGCCAGGCCCCTCCTACATGCAAAGAGAGGCAGGCTCCTTCTACATGTATAGGGAACCAGGGCCCCTCCTACAAGTATAGGGAGCCAGGCCCCTCCTACAAGTATAGGGAACCAGGCCCCTTCTACACGTATAGAGAGCCAGGCTCCTTCTACATGTGTAGGGTGCCAGGCCCTTCCTACAAGTATAGAGAGCCAGGGTCCTTCTACATGTATAGGTACCCAGGCCCCTCCTACATGTATAGAGAGTCAGGCCCCTCCTACATGAATAAGGAGCCAGGCTACTCCTACATGTATAGAGAGCCAGACCCCTTTAACATGAATAGAGAGCCAGGCCCCTCCTACATTATAGTGAGCCAGGCCCCTCCTACATGTATAGGGTGTCAGTCCCCTTCTACATGTATAGAGAGCCAGGCCCCTCCTACATGTAGAGTGAGCCAGACCCCTATTACATGTATAAAGAGCCAGGCCCCTCCTACATGTATAGAGAGTCAGGCTCCCTCTACATGTATAGAGAGCCAGGCCCCTCCTACATGTATAGAGAACCAGGCCCCTCCTACATGTATAGGGAGCCAGACCCCTCCTACATGTATAGGGAGGCAGGCCCCTCCTACATGTATAGGGAGCCAGGCCCCTGCTACATGTATAAGGAACCAGGCCCCTCCTACATGTATAAGGATCCAGGCCCCTCCTGCATGTATAGGGAGCCAGGCCCCTCCTAGAAGTATAGGGAGCCAGGTCCCTTCTACAATTATAGGGAGCCAGGTCCCTCTTACATGTATAGGGAGCCAGCCCCCTCTTACATACAAAGGCAGACAGGCTTCCCTATATGTGTAGGGATCCACACCACCAATACAAGAACATGGATCCAGGCCCTTCCTACATGTATAGGGAGCCAGGCCCCCTCCTACATGTATAGGGAGTCAGGCCCCTCCTACATGTATAGGAAGCCAGGCCCTTCCTTCATGTATAAAGAACCAGACCCCTCCTACATGTATAGGAAGCCTGACACCTCCTACATATATAGGGAGCCAGGCCCCTCCTACATGTATAGAGAGCCAGCCCCCTCCTACATGAATAGGGAGCCAGGCCCCTCCTACATGTATAGAGCCAGGCCCCTTCCTACATATATAGGGAGTCAGGCCCCTCCTACATGTATAGAGAGCCAGGCCCCTCCTACATGTTTAGAGCCAGGCCCCTTCCTACATATATAGGGAGTCAGGCCCCTCTTACATGTATAGAGAGCCAGACCCCTATTACATGTATAGAGAGCCAGGGCCCCTCCTACATGTATAGAAAGCTAGGCACCTTCTACATGTATAGAAAGCCAAGCCCCTCCTACATGTATAAAGAGCCAGGGCTTTCCTACATGTATAGGGAGCCAGGCCCCTCCTACATGTATAAGGAGCCAGGCCCCTCCTGCATGTATAGGGAGCCTGGCCCCTCCTACAAGTATAGGAAGCTAGGCCACTTCTATATGTATAGGGAGCCAGGCCTCTCCTACAATTATAGGGAGCCAGCCCCCTCTTACATGCATAGGGAGCCAGGCTTCCTTACATGTATAGGGAGCCAGGCCACCCCTACATGTATAGGGATCCACACCACCAATACAAGAACATGGATCCAGGCCCCCCCTACATGTTTAGGGAGCCAGGCCCCTCCTACATGTATAATGAGCCAGGCCCTCCTTACATGTATAGGTATTCGTCGCCGGGTAATTATAAATTGTATCCTTGAAATGTTTAAGTGCCCAGACAACTGCCAAGGCTTCTCGTTCTGTTGCACTATAAATTTTCTCTTCTTTAGATAATGTACGGCTTGCATAAGCTATTGCGTGATCTCTGTGACCTTCTGTTTGAAGTAATGCAGCACCTAAACCTATGTCACTAGCATCTGTAACCAACGTAAAAGGTTTAGAAAAATCTGGGTACCTAAGGACAGGAGACGAAATCAAGGCTGACTTGAGTTTTTTGAATGACTGATGCTGGGCCTCTCCCCAAACAAAGGGTTCATCTTTTCTTTGCAACTTATAAAGTGGAGCGGCTATAGCAGAGAATCCAGCAATAAATGAATGATAAAATCCTACAAGACCTGTGAACTGTCATACGGCTTCTGCGGTACGAGGCATTGGAAAATCACGGGCAGCAATAATCTTTGATTCATTCAATGTAATACCTGAAGGTGTAATTGTATGACCTAGAAAATTAATCTTCTCCTTTAAAAATGAACATTTTGCAAGCTTTATTTTTAAATTAGCTTCAGCGAGCTTTGCAAGTACTTTCTCAAGGTTCTGGAAATGAGTCTGAACATCTTGCGACATGATTATGAGATCATCAAGGTAAACTAGAAGCGTACTTCCTATCAATCTACGAAATAGATTTGTCATGAGCCATGAAAAGGTTATTGGACTACTCCGCAAACCAAATGGCATTCTTTTGAAATGAAAATGACCATTGGGAGTACTAAAGGCTGTCAATTGTTTACTTTACTCATCAAGGGAGATTTGCCAGAATCCCTGCAACGAATCTAACGTTGAGAATACTTTGTTTCGACCAATACTTTGCAACAAATCATTTAGAACTGGAAGTGGGAAACGATCAGGTATTGTTACTCTGTTAAGCTTGCGATAATCGATTACAGGTCTCCAAGTCCCATCTCGCTTTGGCACAAGAATCAATGGAGCGTTCCATGGCGAATTACTCGATTCAATTACATCACACTGTAACATTTCCTCTACAAGTCTATCGGCTTCTGCTCTCTGAGAATGGGGAAGACGGTAAGCTGGTACATAAATAGGTGTAGTTCCTTGTTCAAGGGGAATTTTATGTGTAATAAGAGGAGTGAGACCTAATTTTTCTCCTGGTAGAGCCCCCTCCCCGCTCAGCTCGTTGTCGCCGTGTGGGGGCTTCGTGGGCGGCTGCTGGAGTGTGATGCTCCTTAGGACAGTCCTCTGTCCTTTTCTAGCCTTGTGCTCCTGCTGCCGTCCTCTCCAATTCTGCTGGGCACCTTTTCCTTTTCCTTCTGTTTCGTTTTTCTCCCCCCTCTTCTCCTATCTGCTTGCCGTTTCCTGCCGACCTTTTGCTCGTTCTGGTTCTTCCATGGACTTCTTCTATTTTGACGCCCGGGTGCTTGAGGAGGCATACTCATGCACCCGTAGAACTGCAGTACCCGACGTCGAGAGCGAGGGGACCCTTTTATTGTCAATCCCCACTTCGTCACTGAACCCGATCTCGACGGACTGTCGGTTTCTTAAGGTGGCGTTTGTGGGGCGTATACTCACGACGCACCCCTAGGACTATCGCCGACTAGATCGGCGATAGCTTCTTGTTGGGTGTCCTGCCTCTAATTGTGGCTCCATGGTGGGTGTGGGGGCTCATTCGTGAGTGAATTCTTAATTTCGTCAAGATGATAACCCCTGTTTCGGCTGCTTCTGGCTTACCTTTTCAGGCTCGTGGGGTGGGCGACCAAGCCCCCGAGTCGGTCCGTATTGGAAGACCGGGCTCTGTAGCCTCCGCTGCATTGGGCCCCGACCTTGCTCCTCCTTTGGCCTCTCTGACTCCTTCCCCTGGCTCCCCTCCCTCCTCTGTGGTTGGGTCGAGCCCCAAGCCCCCAGTGGTGACTACCTTGTCCCCTGGCGCGGCTCCTTCTCTAGTTGTAACTACTGCGCCTTTTAACCCCTCTCTCTCTGGGGGTTCTCACCGCCATTCTCGTCACGGCCGCCCTCGCTCGATTCCTTCCAGTTCTGCTACCTATCAAGCCTTGTTTGGTCCCGCTTCGTGGGCCAAATATTTTGATCTCCTCCCTCTTGATTCTGCGCCTCCTGACGATTTCTCTCTTCATCGACATCTCATTGATTCCGTGGATGCCTCCATTACTTTCAACCCCACTCGTCTCGGTACACGTGTCGTTGCTGCTCCTTCTCAGGATGCTGCTTCCCGCTTGGCTGCCTTATCCTGCCTTGGCGAGACCCCCGTTCGGGTCTCGAAGAATGCTCAATTGAATGCCAGTGTTGGCACTATTTTGCTCCCGCCCCATGTTGCAACCGGTGTTCGGGACCTGCGCGACTGCCACGACGATATTCGCCATATCCTCGCTGCCCAGGGCCATTCTATTCTCCAGGTGGACACGTTTACTCGTCCCCCTCGTGGTAGTCGCCGTCAACCCCTCCGGGTTGTGAAGATTACCTTTGATGGTAGGACCCATCCACCCTCTGTCATTCTTGCTGGTGCCAGGTGCTCTGTCCAGGAGTACATTCCTTCTCCTCGGCTCTGCAACAAGTGCTGGAGGTTTGGGCATGGTGCCCTCCGCTGCTCCGGGACTGTCTCTCTCTGTCCTTTGTGTGGTGGCGAAGGTCACTCTAAGTCGGAGTGCACTTCTCCCCAGGCTCGTTGCCTCAACTGCGGTGAGGCCCATCCTACCTTCTCCCGTGCGTGTGTCCATTACAAGCTTGAGGCAGCCGTCCTCAACCTGAAGCACCGGGAGCGTTTATCTTTTCCTGAGGCGAGGCGCCAGGTTCGCCGGCTCCCGCCTTATGCTAATATCTCTTATGCTCGCGTGTTGCGCTCTTCCTCTCCTCGTCCTTCCCGCCTTCCTCAGACTCACAACCGTTTCCGGGCCTTGGACCCTGATGCGCCCACTGCCCCCTCCTCTGTTCCTTTGGGTTCTCTCCCGAAGAATCCTCCTCCTGGTCCTCTGTCTGGGGTTCCCCTTCCTTCTACCCGGTCTGTCGTGTCTTCTGTGTCTTCTTCCTCGTCCCCCTCCGATCCTCCTTCCCATCCTCTTCCTCCATCTATTGGCTCTCCCCACCGCCTGTCGGTGCGGGCGGATGTCCATCGCTCTCCTAACGGCCGTCGTGTGTGCTCTCGTTCGGCTTCTCCCGTTGAGACACTGGAATCCGTTGCCCGGTACGTAGTTGCTGGGACACCGGTCTCTTTAAGTCAGAAGCGTAAGCCTGGCTCCTCTCCTTCCTCTTCCCCGGCGGGTAAGAAGGCTTCGCTTTCTTCCTCAGCTCCTCCTTCTGGCTCTGTTGCTCCTTCCCCTCCCGTTTCAGTGCTTGCGCCCCCTGTTCCTGCTATGGAGGTTTCTTTGGCCCCTGCTTCCCTTTCGGTTGCTGCTCTTGCTGGGGTGCGCTCCCCTCTTTCTACTCCCCCTCCTCCTGCTGCTGTCCTTGACGGCTCCTCTCCGTTGTCTCCTCCTCTTCCTCCTCCTCCTCCAGACCCTGCCCGCCCACCTCTGCTCTGTTCTCCCGTTTCCTTCCCTCCGTCTTTGCTCAGTTTACCCATGCCCCCTAACCCTGACTTTGCTGACCCTGATCCCGACCCTGATATTCTTTAACGTGCTCTGTTGGTCTTTCGCCTTTGTTTCTTCCTTGTTCTCTGTTTTTGTCCTTTCTCTTCTCGTCGTTGTCCATTCTTCAATGGAACGTTCGAGGTTATTACGCCAATTTCCTCGAACTCCAACTTCTGATTTCGCGATTTTCGCCCCTTTGTGTCTGTCTCCAGGAGCCAATGCTTGGTGCTCGTCCTGGTCGTTTTCGTGGCTATTCCTTTCTCTCCCCCCCCCCAGCCATTGCTGGGGCTTCTAATTCTTCTGCTCTTTTGATTCGGGCTGATGTTCCCTTTGTTCCTTTACTTTTTCCTTCGCCTCTCCATTGTTCTGCTGCTCGTATCTTTGTGGGGAAATGGTACACAGTTTGTTCCATTTATCTCCCCCCGAGTGTCCCGCTCTCTCTTCCTGATTTGAAACACCTCCTGGACTCCTTGCCGGAGCCTGTGCTCCTGCTGGGTGACTTCAATTGTCGTCATTCTCTTTGGGGTGACGTTCTGACGAATACCCGGGGTCGCCTCCTTGAGCCGTTTCTCCTCTCTTCTTCCCTGTCTCTTCTGAATTCTGGTGAGCCCACTCATTTGGACTCTCGGACTCGCACCCTTTCTTGTCTTGATCTTTCTCTCTGCTCTTCTTCTCTTTACTTAGATTTCACGTGGCAGGTTCTTGATGACCTCCATGGAAGTGATCATTTCCCCATCCTTGTTTCCTTTTTCTCTTTTCGCCCTTCCCTCTCTTTCCCTAGGTGGCAGTTTGCTAAGGCAGACTGGACCCTATTTACCCTCAGTGCTGCTCTCCCTGACCTCTCCCTTCTGCCTCTCTCTCGCGCTCTCCTCCTTTTTCATGACACTGTCTTCAACGCTGCCCTCCGCTCTATTCCTCGCTCTTCCTCTCGGGGTCCACGGAAGTGCGTTCCCTGGTGGAATGCGGACTGTGCTCGGGCTGTCCACTGTAAGCGTGCAGCCTGGAAGAGGCACCGCCGTAGGCAGACGACCGATTCTTTTCTTTTCTTTCGGAAAGCGAGTGCGGTGGCCCGTAGGGCCATCCGTACGGCTAAACGTGAATGTTGGGCATCTTATGTCTCATCAATTACGTCCGAGACCCCTCTGGCCCAGATCTGGAAGCGTATCCGCAAGATAGCGGGTAAGTTCGTTCCCGATGTTTCACCGGTCCTTCACCTCCATGATACTCTTGTAGCGGACCCGTTGCAGGTCGCTTCCGAACTGGGTTCCCATTTTTCTTCTGTTAGCTCTGGTCTTCATCTTCCCCAATCTTTCCTTCTTCGTAAACCTGTCCTTGAGTCTCGTCCTTTAGATTTCTGCACTCATCTTCAGCTTCCCTATAATGATCCCTTCTCTCTCTCTGAACTTCGTTCTGCCCTGGCCCTCTGCGGTTCTACGGCGGCGGGCTCCGATGGTATTCATTATGAGATGCTTCGCCATCTCCCTCCGGGCACGTCTCAGTATTTACTGAGTCTGTATAATCGGATCTGGGAGTCGTCGTCAGTCCCTGAGGACTGGCTCGATGCCGTTGTCCTCCCTGTTCGCAAACCGGGGTCTCTGGGTACTTCCCCTAAGGACTTTCGCCCTATTGCTCTCACAAGTTGTGTCTGCAAACTCTTTGAACGTATGGTTAACGTTCGTCTGATGTGGTTCCTGGAACACCATCACCTCCTCTCCCCTTCTCAATTTGGTTTCCGCAAGTGCCGCAGCACGACAGATGTCCTGGTGAACTTGGAGGTCTATATTCGTACTGCTTTTGCTGCGAAGACCTCCGTTGTTGCCGTCCTTTTTGACCTAGAAAAGGCTTACGACACCACTTGGCGTTATCATATCCTCTCTCAACTTCATTCTTTTGGCCTTCGTGGTCATCTCCCTCTCTTTCTCCGCAGCTTCCTCTCTCGTCGTTCCTTTCGGGTGCGCCTTGGTACCGCTCTCTCTCCCTCTTTTCAGCAATACGAAGGTGTGCCCCAGGGTAGTGTTCTGAGCACTACTCTTTTTCTTGTTGCCCTCAATGGTCTTCTTTCCTCTCTTCCTTCTGGTGTCTTCTCCGCTCTCTATGTCGATGATCTTACCCTTTGTTGTCAGGGTGATGATTCGCCTCTCCTTCAACGCCGGCTTCAACTTGCAATTGATGCCGTGTCGTCTTGGGCCACAGGTCATGGCTTCAAGTTCTCTACTTCTAAGACTTGTGCCATGACTTTTACGCGGAAACGGGTTGTTCTTCGTCCCTCTTTGTCGCTTTATGGTCATCCCCTTGAATACAAAGATTCCGCGAAGCTTTTGGGGTTATTCCTTGACACTCGTTTGTCTTGGTCTCCCCATATCTCTTACCTCCGTGTTGAGTGCTCTAAGGCCCTTACCCTCCTTCGGGTCTTGTCCCATACTTCTTGGGGGGCAGATAGGCGCGCTCTCCTTGCTTTACATTCCTCTCTCGTCCTGTCTAAGCTCGATTATGGTTGCCCTGCTTACTCGTCTGCTTCTCCTTCTACTCTTCGCCGTCTTGATGCTTTGCACCATACTGGGTTGCGCCTCAGTTCTGGTGCCTTTCGTTCGACTCCCATCCTTAGCTTGTATGTTGACACTGGCTTCCTGTCTCTCCAGGACCGCCGTGATCGCTACTGTCTTCGCTATCTTGCGCGGTCCTTGCAACATCCTTCCTCTCGCCTCTGTCGTGCTTTAACTTTTACCCCTCCTGCGGTTCCTGTTCCTCTTCACCACCTCCCTCTTTCTGTCCGGTTATCTCGCCTACAGGATTCTCTCTCCGTTCATATTTCTGATGTTTCTCCTCGTGTTGTTCCTTCTTTGCCCCCGTGGAGGGTCCCTCTTCCGCGGTTTTGTACTTCCTTGACCCGTATCACTAAAGCTTTTACCCCTCCTACGGTTCTCAAACGCCTTTTCCTCGAGCACTTTTCTTCTCACTCCCGCTCCGTTTCTGTCTTCACCGATGGGTCTAAGTCAGCGGACGGTGTTGGCTACTCTGTTGTTTTTCCTGATCGCACTTATATGTGTCGCTTGCCTCCGGAGACTAGCATCTTTACAGCAGAACTTTATGCTATTCTCTATGCTCTTCGTCTCCTGCTTTCTCGTTGTCAGTCCTCCTTTGTGGTTGTTGTTGACTCTCGTAGTGCCCTCATGGCTCTCGGGTCCTTTAATCCGGTTCATCCAGTAGTTGTCGAGATCCAGCATTGGCTGTTTCTCGTTCACAGTAAATTTAAGTCGGTTGAGTTTTGTTGGGTTCCCAGCCATATTGGTGTGTCTTTAAATGAGCGTGCGGATGCTGCCGCTAAGGAAGCTGTCCGCTCTTGTCCCATCTCTCGTAAAGGCATTCCGTATTCCGACTTTTACCCAGTTATCCATTCCTCAGTTCTTACCCGTTGGCAGGCTTCTTGGTTGTCTGTTACTGGTAACAAGCTACGTACTCTTAAATGTTGTGTTTCCTCGTGGCCGTCCTCCTTCCACCGTAACCGGCGGTGGGAAACAGCTCTGGCGAGGTTGCGTATTGGCCATACTCGCTTAACCCATGGTCACTTGATGGAGCGCCGCCCTGCTCCTTATTGTCCTAGTTGCATTGTCCCTCTTACGGTCGTGCATGTCCTTCTTGAATGTCCTGACTTTCAGGACGAGCGTGTGTCTTGCTTTCCGACCGCCCCTCGCGGTCACCTGTCCCTCGATAGAATTCTTGGTGACTCGGATACTTTTGATATCGTTCGCCTTATGCGTTTTTGTTCTCGTATTGGCATCCTTGGTGATATTTAGCGCCCTCTGATTATTTTGCGTATTTGATGGTGCTACATAGCCTTCCCGGTTTGGTGCCTTCTTTTGATAATTACTTACTTACTTCTCCTGGTAGAGCAACAACAGCTCTATTCCTGTTCAAAATTTCCAAAAGCTGAGCCACAGAGTCAGGAAAATCAGTAGGACTGAGGTGTTGCTCTTGCACCTCTGGCTGAGATCCCTGTTCTCCTGGTGTGAGTGTACAAACAGTATGATCCATGGAGACATCATCCACAACTCGCACCGGTAACGAGTAATGGGCAAAATCTACAACATGGGTACCAGACTGAAGATGGATGTCGGCATTACTAGTGTTTGCAATAAATAATGTAACAGTACCATCCTGCACTGTGTGCCAGGAGGGTTCAACAAACGTACCATTCACTTTACATGTTTCACTTTCCGCAATCACATCCGACAACTCAGGCACTCCCTGAACCTTAACTCTTATTCTGGTGAGAGAATGAGGGTGTAGCACAGTGTCAGTAGCCGTGGAACCACTGACTTCAGAGATGGAAGCTGCCAGGCGAGCGAGACAACGAGAATCCGTTAGGGCGTCCCCTTCCAGAAAGTCCCGATACTCATTCTCCTTAACAACTGCACAACTACAATGCTTCATACGAGTGCCTGTTTTCTCGGGTATGCTACCACGACAAGGATCTGACAAACCTACGCTAGCAAGGCGGGTGTCAACAAAATTAACGTAGTCTGATTGAAGGTTGAACTCATGGCCCTGTCGATACATGCTACACAAGGGTATGACGTGGTCTTTGATACTAATGTTCCAACGATGGGGAAACAATGCAATGTTTTCATCAATCATGGTGTACAGACCTAAGAGAATGTCTCCAGGAAAATGAATAACGTCAACAACTAAACATGTTATAGACAATGTGACATCATTTAACTTGAGTGGGAGGTCAATTTCACCCTGAACTTTTACTTTATTTCCTGAAACACCACTTAGAAAAGGTATGGGGCACTTCCTTACTATAGTAGGGTGCCTACTTTCAATGTCTCTAAGAGCTGAAGGCTTGACAATATTAATTTTTGCACCTGAGTCAAGAAAATCTTTTAAAACTCTACCATGCACAATGGCTGAGACAAGGGGACCATCACTTGAGACTGGACAAGTTACTACTTGTGACTTATGTTGTCTGGGATATCTGGGTCTTGTCTGGGACAAATTCACTGTGGTTCCGTCAACATCTACAACTGGTCTAGAGTCAGTGTCCTCCTCAGTCAAGTGTCCATATCTATTTTGGGTAGCTACTGAATACACAGGGAGGGCACTAGGACTGGCTAGCTTGAATTGGTTAGCGGATGGCTTTGGGGGTTTCCCGGCGACATAGAGTGAACATTTTGAACTCCAGCATTCTGTGGCCGAGTATTATAATTCGAAGTTGCATTATAGCTGGGCTGGGAGTTGTAATTACGTGAGTTCTGATAATGTCTTGGACGCTGTGCGCCTCGCCAAGACTGACCGTGGGAGTTATGAGGTGGGGATGTCCTTTGCCTAGCTCTACAATCTGCAGTGTGATGACCAACTTGTTTATGGTATGTGCAATATGGGAGCCTAGAATGATTAGATTGACGAGGGGACCGAGAGAATTGTCTAGGAGGTGATGGTCTAGGGGCGGACCAACAGTCCCTTGCGAGGTGGTTACTCTTACCACAATGCCAACATGAGGGAGTGGATGGTTGTGGACTATGGCGTTTCGGCAATTTATGAGGCGGCGAATTTGACTGGGGGCTACGAGCATGGGTACGCTTCTGCGACCAAGAGTTTTGAGAGTTTGTGGGAGGATGCTGAGAGCTTGTTACTACATTTACAGCATCAGAGGGTGGCAACAGTTGAGCACTTCGGGGAGCTAGTTTATTGGCAGCATTGTTAATAGCCTCAAACACTTCATCAATTTCATATTTAACACCAAAATTTTGTTGCTCAATGATCGGTTTAGTATGCTCTGGGGCAAAATGCATTAAAGTACCAAATGCTATCACTTTGGCCGTAGCCTCAGGGGACAGATTATTGTCTTTATCTAACCAAGACGAACTATTCATAGCAGAAACTAAGACATACAGATACTGATCGAGATGGCTAGTAAATGCATTAAACGATTCACCAGGCTGCATGGTGGCATTGGCAATTTTCTTGACTGACCTATACGGGTCGAGGTCTCCTTTGTTAACAAAGCGCCAGCGAAAGAAATCCTTAAATTGAGACCAAGACTGGAGGCTAACACTGGATTTCTCATCAACAACAAAACGTTTTCACCTTTGGTTGTGTCCACAGCTGACCGTGCAATTGCCAAGTATTCGGCATCAGTAGGTTCAGAAAAACGTGCGACTGTTTTCGCTTCAACCTTACTAAACCATGACTCTTATAAGCAGGATTCACCAGCAAAAAGTGGGATAACCATTTCCTGAGCTGATCTCTGGACATTGGGACGAGCAACTGTTCCCGTTGAGTCTAAAAGGGTTTCAACAGTGGTAGGCATTGTCACAGCCGTGGAAGTAATGTTTGAACACAGATTATAATTAAGTGCACCTGGCATCAGAAATGGTATACACAAAAATAAACACTCAAAAAAATATCAACTTGGCTAAAGTAAAAAAATGGCAGAAATAAAGTTATGAAATTGGGCTAGGCAACAAATAATTAAGAACAAGCAAAATTGTGAATTAAATTAGCAATCTGGTATGAATATGGCTGGAATTAGAAGCATGGAAATTAATTAAACCAGGCTAAACACAGCAATTTAGAATAAAAACTGGAAAGTGCAATTGCAAAATTTCATTAAAATGATTCAGCACAACAAGTGGCAATGCAAGAAATATGGATGTACTGTAGCACATAAACTGGACACAGGAATGTATATAACTGCTATGGTAAAAATTATAATATGAAATGGTGAAGGAATAAATTTCAATTTTAGGCCTGGAGGAATTAAAAAAAAATTATATTGTACAAATCCTTAACTGCTACTAAAACAAGGATTAGCACAATTAATAACAAGTAGCACAATTAATATTCAATGAAATTACTGTGAGAAGCAGGAATGTTGAAATCACACTAGAAAACTGTGGGAGTGGAGTACTGAACCAGCTCCAATATTTAACAAGTCACTGAATGGTTAATTCATAAGATATTGTGGATATATTTACGTTAAACCTCATTAAACCATAGCACACGATATCTTAGCTCATAATTACTTAACTCAGGGCTGCAGGATTTGCAATATAACAGTGGCCAAAACGAAAAACGGTGACGAGACGTGTGAAGAGGCACATGTGAAAATTTGTTTACAAACTGGTGCGATGGCAGCGCTGCAGGCGGCTGTGGCGCGAAGCTCGGGAGACCCCACACTAGGAATTGATGTTGGAAGCGCGAAGATAAATTCTGACGACGACGATGATGGCAAAGGAAACACGATGTTCGAGGCTGGAGTTCACAGCAGAGTGGTGTGGCAGGAGGCTGTGGCGATGGTGAGAGGAGGCGATATGTCGATGTGGCAACGTGGCGAGGTGTGTGAGCTGGTGGCGACACTAAAGTCAGACAATTGCAGTCCACCAAATATTCTCAAGGAACAATACAACACATACGATGATCAGTTGATACTTGCGACGATGACTGACGATGATTGCAGTGGCTTGAACACTCACAAAGCTTTGATACTGTCAGCTTGGGTGGCGGTGGTGGTGGTGGGTGCAAGTTCCACGTGGCGCGCGATTCAAAAATGGCTGGCGCGAGAATCTTCCCTTCTCCTCACTGATGAATTAGCGTTCAAACAGGAAATTATTGACCCTTACTGCTGAGACGTTGGCCTGGAGTAGTGGTTGATGGCAGGACCCCGGTCTGGCACAATCTTTGATGCGTGGGTGGCAGGATGGCGGCTTATGGAGGCGGTTGATGGCGGTGGCGGTGGCGGCTGGAGCACGAGGCGATACTGGATACTTGAACTTTCGTTTCCAGAAAAAAAAATTCTGGATCCCACTGCTACTACCAGTATTTGTCGCCTTGCGGGGTTGGATGTAGACACAGTAGGCGCTTCTGTATATTTAATGAGTGAGACAAACGGACGTATAACTGGCCAGCCGAGGTCCACCTACTCTGGGTCTGTGAGGTAACTGAGCCTGCTGCTGGGCGCACGGCTGGTGACTGTCTGTCTGGCATGACGTCAGAGGCCTACTTGCCTGTGATTGGTTATGTCTCAATGGACATACAAATTGAGTATAACATAGGGAGCCAGGCCACCCCTACATGTATAGGGAGCCAGGCCCTCCAAACATGTATAGGGAGCCAGGCCACCCCTATATGTATAGGAAGCCAGGCCACCCCTACATATACAGGAAACTAGGCCCTCCCAACATGTATAGGGAGCCCGGCCCCTCTTACATGTATAAAGAGCCAGGCTCCATCTACATGTATAGGGACCCAGGCCCCTCCAACATGAATAGGGCGCCAGGCCCGTCCAACATGTATAGGGAGCCAGGCCCCTCCTACATGTATAGAGAGCCAGGCTCCTTCTACATGTATAGGGACCCAAGCCCACTTACAAGTATAGAGAGCGAGGCATCTTCTACATGTATAGGGACCCAGGCCTCTCCTACAAGTATAGAGAGCCAGGATCCTTCTAAATGTATAGGGAGCCAGGCCCCTCTACATGTGTAGGGTGCCAGGCCCTTCCTACATATATAGGGAGCGAGTCCCATCCTATATGTATAGAGTGCCAGGCCCCTTCTACAAGTATAGAGAGCCAGGCTCCATCTACATGTATAGGAACCCAGGCCCCTCCTACATGTATAGAGAGTCAGGCTCCTCCTACATGTATAGGGAGCCAGGGTCCCTCCTACATGCATAGGGAGCCAGGGGCCCCTACTACATGTATAAGGAGCCAGGCCCCTCTTACATGTATAAGGAACCATGCAACTCCTACATTTATAGAGAGCCAAGCTCCTTCTACATATATAGAGAGCCAGGTTCATCTTACATGTATAGTGAGGGAGGCCCTTCCTTCATGAATAAGGAGCCAGGCTCCTTCTACATGTATAGGGAGCCAGGCCCCTCCTATATGTATAGGGAGCCAGGCTCCTTCTACATGTATAGGGTGCCAGGCCCCTCCTACATGTATAGAGCGCCAGGATCCTTCTACCTGTATAGGGAGCCAGGCCCCCTACATGTGTAGGGTGCCAGGACCCTCCACAAGTATTGGGAGCCAGGCCCCTCCTACATGTATAGAGAGCCAAGCTCCTACTACATGTATAGGGAACCAGGCCCCTCCTACATGTATAGAGAGCCAGGCCCCTCTTCATGTATAGGAACCCAGGCCCTATTACATATAGTGAGCAAGGCTTCCCGTACATGTATAGAGATCCAGGCTCCTTCTACCTGTATAGAGTGCCAGGCCCCCTACATGTGTAGGGTGCCAGGATCCTCCACATGTATAGAGAGCCAGGCTCCTTCTACATGTATAGGTACCCAGGCACCTCCTACATGTATAGAGAGCCAGGCTCCTCCTACATGTATAGGGAGCCAGGCCCCTCCTACAAGTATAGAGAGTCAGGCTCCTCCTACATGTATAGAGAGCCAGGCTCCTCCTACATGTATAGGGAGCCAGGCCCCTCCTACAAGTATAGAGAGTCAGGCTCCTCCTACATGTATAGAGAGCCACGTCCCTCCTACATGTATAAGGACTCAGGCCCCTCCTAAATGTATAGGGTGCCAGGCTCCTTCTACATGTATTGGGAGCGAGGCCCCTCCTACATGTATAGAGAGCCAAGTTCCTTCTACATGTATAGGGAGCCAGGCCCTCCTACATGTGTAGGGTGCCAGGCCCTCCTACATGTGTAGGGTGCCAGGCCCATCCTACATATATAGGGAGCCAAGCCTCTCCTACATGTATAGGGAACCAGGCTAACCTACATGTATAGGAAGCCAGGCTCCCATACATGCATAGGTAGCTAGGCCCCCATACATGTATAGGGAACCAGGATACTCCTACATGTATAGGAAACCACGACCCTCCTATATGCATAGGGAGCCAGGATCTTTCTACATGCATAGTTAGCCAGGATCCTCCTACATATATAGGGAGCAAGGCCTCTGCTACATGGATAGGGAGCCAGGATCCTCCTATTTGTACGAGAGCCAGGCTTTCCCTACGTGTATAGAGAGCCAGGCCACCCCAACATGTATGGAATGTATGGAACACACATGGAATGAAGGAAGATCTCTCGGCGTACTTGCAGACTACGGGTGACGCGTAAGATCCACGGGATCTGAGTTCAACTGTCAAACTGACAGAATCAACCGTCACACATCCGTCCACCTTGACGTGTCGTGTCAGACTGCTTCCCTCACGGAGGATTGGCCCAACCACTACGTCATCACTGTGAAGCTATCAGCCATCGCATATGTTGCTGCCTAGACTCCACTCTTGCACAACACCTGTCCCTGGAGCACTTGTTGCTCAATATTCCGTCAATTCCCTCTCTGGTCCAACACATGAACGAAGGAAGACCCCACAGGTGCTGTCAGACCGCTGGTGATGCGTAAGTCCTCCGGAGACGGGGTAAACTGTCCAACTGACAGGACCCCTCAGCGCACGTCCGACCTCCTTGACGTGCTGTCTCAGACTGCTGGTGCCACCGCGGCGCGATGACCGGACCCCCCTTCCTTTGTGACGTCATACTTGCCAAGAGAGGTTTTCATTGGCTCTCTGTGCCACGTCGCTGTCGGTGACCAATCTGGTGTCACTGACGTCACACAGTTTTGGCGGCAAAACGGAGGGGCCAGCGCCATATTGGCTTCCTAAAGGGCCTCTACCACAGGCCAAAATACTCTTCTTTTACAAATTTCTCGCCACCTCGAGAACACTACACTCTCCCACATATATCAAACTGATGCCTGCGACGTAGAGAACACTCGGGTAAAGTGGACATGACTCTTACAGCAGGCTTGGGAGAAATATAAGGGGGAAAACACTGTCACAATATATATATATATATGCAAACAAGCCTGAATGGTCCCCAGGACTATATACAACTGAAAACTCACACCCCAGAAGTGACTCGAACCCATACTCCCACAACTGGTATGTACAGGGACGCCTTAATCCGCTTGACCATCACGACCGGACATAAGGAAGTGATAGCCGAGGCTATATGAACCACTTCCCCGCCGGCACTCGGATGGTAATCTTGGGCATAGCATTTTATCAAATCACCTCATTCTTTGGGGCACACGTGAGGAACACAAATGCAAACAAGCCTGAATGGTCCCCAGGACTATATACAACTGAAAACTCACACCCCAGAAGTGACTCGAACCCATACTCCCACAACTGGTATGTACAGGGACGCCTTAATCCGCTTGACCATCACGACCGGACATAAGGAAGTGATAGCCGAGGCTATATGAACCACTTCCCCGCCGGCACTCGGATGGTAATCTTGGGCATAGCATTTTATCAAATCACCTCATTCTTTGGGGCACACGTGAGGAACACAAATGCAAACAAGCCTGAATGGTCCCCAGGACTATATACAACTGAAAACTCACACCCCAGAAGTGACTCGAACCCATACTCCCACAACTGGTATGTACAGGGACGCCTTAATCCGCTTGACCATCACGACCGGACATAAGGAAGTGATAGCCGAGGCTATATGAACCACTTCCCCGCCGGCACTCGGATGGTAATCTTGGGCATAGCATTTTATCAAATCACCTCATTCTTTGGGGCACACGTGAGGAACACAAATGCAAACAAGCCTGAATGGTCCCCAGGACTATATACAACTGAAAACTCACACCCCAGAAGTGACTCGAACCCATACTCCCACAACTGGTATGTACAGGGACGCCTTAATCCGCTTGACCATCACGACCGGACATAAGGAAGTGATAGCCGAGGCTATATGAACCACTTCCCCGCCGGCACTCGGATGGTAATCTTGGGCATAGCATTTTATCAAATCACCTCATTCTTTGGGGCACACGTGAGGAACACAAATGCAAACAAGCCTGAATGGTCCCCAGGACTATATACAACTGAAAACTCACACCCCAGAAGTGACTCGAACCCATACTCCCACAACTGGTATGTACAGGGACGCCTTAATCCGCTTGACCATCACGACCGGACATAAGGAAGTGATAGCCGAGGCTATATGAACCACTTCCCCGCCGGCACTCGGATGGTAATCTTGGGCATAGCATTTTATCAAATCACCTCATTCTTTGGGGCACACGTGAGGAACACAAATGCAAACAAGCCTGAATGGTCCCCAGGACTATATACAACTGAAAACTCACACCCCAGAAGTGACTCGAACCCATACTCCCACAACTGGTATGTACAGGGACGCCTTAATCCGCTTGACCATCACGACCGGACATAAGGAAGTGATAGCCGAGGCTATATGAACCACTTCCCCGCCGGCACTCGGATGGTAATCTTGGGCATAGCATTTTATCAAATCACCTCATTCTTTGGGGCACACGTGAGGAACACAAATGCAAACAAGCCTGAATGGTCCCCAGGACTATATACAACTGAAAACTCACACCCCAGAAGTGACTCGAACCCATACTCCCACAACTGGTATGTACAGGGACGCCTTAATCCGCTTGACCATCACGTTGTATATAGTCCTGGGGACCATTCAGGCTTGTTTGCATTTGTGTTCCTCACGTGTGCCCCAAAGAATGAGGTGATTTGATAAAATGCTATGCCCAAGATTACCATCCGAGTGCCGGCGGGGAAGTGGTTCATATAGCCTCGGCTATCACTTCCTTATGTCCGGTCGTGATGGTCAAGCGGATTAAGGCGTCCCTGTACATACCAGTTGTGGGAGTATGGGTTCGAGTCACTTCTGGGGTGTGAGTTTTCAGTTGTATATAGTCCTGGGGACCATTCAGGCTTGTTTGCATTTGTGTTCCTCACGTGTGCCCCAAAGAATGAGGTGATTTGATAAAATGCTATGCCCAAGATTACCATCCGAGTGCCGGCGGGGAAGTGGTTCATATAGCCTCGGCTATCACTTCCTTATGTCCGGTCGTGATGGTCAAGCGGATTAAGGCGTCCCTGTACATACCAGTTGTGGGAGTATGGGTTCGAGTCACTTCTGGGGTGTGAGTTTTCAGTTGTATATAGTCCTGGGGACCATTCAGGCTTGTTTGCATTTGTGTTCCTCACGTGTGCCCCAAAGAATGAGGTGATTTGATAAAATGCTATGCCCAAGATTACCATCCGAGTGCCGGCGGGGAAGTGGTTCATATAGCCTCGGCTATCACTTCCTTATGTCCGGTCGTGATGGTCAAGCGGATTAAGGCGTCCCTGTACATACCAGTTGTGGGAGTATGGGTTCGAGTCACTTCTGGGGTGTGAGTTTTCAGTTGTATATAGTCCTGGGGACCATTCAGGCTTGTTTGCATTTGTGTTCCTCACGTGTGCCCCAAAGAATGAGGTGATTTGATAAAATGCTATGCCCAAGATTACCATCCGAGTGCCGGCGGGGAAGTGGTTCATATAGCCTCGGCTATCACTTCCTTATGTCCGGTCGTGATGGTCAAGCGGATTAAGGCGTCCCTGTACATACCAGTTGTGGGAGTATGGGTTCGAGTCACTTCTGGGGTGTGAGTTTTCAGTTGTATATAGTCCTGGGGACCATTCAGGCTTGTTTGCATTTGTGTTCCTCACGTGTGCCCCAAAGAATGAGGTGATTTGATAAAATGCTATGCCCAAGATTACCATCCGAGTGCCGGCGGGGAAGTGGTTCATATAGCCTCGGCTATCACTTCCTTATGTCCGGTCGTGATGGTCAAGCGGATTAAGGCGTCCCTGTACATACCAGTTGTGGGAGTATGGGTTCGAGTCACTTCTGGGGTGTGAGTTTTCAGTTATATATATATATATATATATATATATATATATATATATATATATATATATATATATATATATATTAGTATATTTTGGTAGCAGTCTTTCTTGTAAACATATATTATTAAATATGACCGAAAAAGTAGGATTAATAATTCTAACACGAATTTTCTCAATATTTCTTATGTTTCTTTTCACTGTCGATGGTAATTGAAAAATCTATTCTCCAAAATTCATTTTTATTTCTAGTCTGACACGACACTTGAACGCGTTTCATAATAACTTATTACATTTTCAAAGACTTTAGTTTACATAAACACAACTATAACCTGCAAACACTAAACAGAGTCCTACTATGCTATAATTTAATTGGCTTTCATTTTATATACCTGAATTTGGGTGAGGTGATATGTTACAACAGTTTTGGATGAGGTGAAAACACAAGACAGAACACGAAATATTGGGTATACTATTGGGTAAGTTTAAAGGGAAGAATGGAAGTAACTGCAAAGAGCCTATTGGCCCATATTTCTTGATGCTTCTATATTGGTGCGGAGTCTTGAAGTGGGTAGAATATAGTTGTGCATTAATTGGCTGTTGATTGCTGGTGTTGACTTCTTGATGTGTAGTGTCTCGCAGATGTCAAGCCGCCTGCTATCGCTGTATCTATCGATGATTTCTGTGTTTTTTTGTTAGGACTTCTCTGGTGATGGTCTGGTTGTGGATAGAGATTATATGTTCCTTAATGGACCCCTGTTGCTTATGCATCGTTAATCGCCTGGAAAGAGATGTTGTTGTCTGGCCTATATACTTAGTTCTTTGAGGCTTACAGTCCCCAAGAGGACATTGGTCTCTTTTAAAGCGTTCTGCTTTGTGTCTGGAGAGTTTGTCATGAGTAGGTTGGCCGTTTTTTTGGTTTTATAGTAAATCGTCAATTGTATCTTCTGATTTTTGTCTGTAGGGATAACGTTCCTATTAACAATATCTTTCAGGACCCTTTCCTCCGTTTTATGAGCTATGGAAAAGAAGTTCCTGTAAAATAGTCTAATAGGGGGTATAGGTGTTGTGTTAGTTGTCTCTTCAGAGGTTGCATGGCGTTTCACCTTCCTTCTTATGATGTCTTCAACGAAACCATTGGAGAAGCCGTTGTTGACTAGGACCTGCCTTACCCTACAGAGTTCTTCATCGACTTGCTGTGGCTGAGAGCACGGTCGACAAAAGCATTAACAACACTCCTCTTGTACCTGTCTGGGCAGTCACTGTTGGCATTGTGGCACATTCCTATGTTTGTTTCCTTAGTGTAGACTGCAGTGTGGAAACCTCCGCTCCTTTCCATGACTGTTACATCTAGAAAGGGGAGCTTCCCATCCTTCTCCATCTCGTAAGTTAAACGCAACACAGAATTCCGCTCAAACGCCTCCTTCAGCTCCTGTAGATGTCTAACATCAGGTACCTGTGTAAAAATGTCATCAACATACCTGCAGTATATGGCCGGTTTCAAGTTCATGTCGACTAAGACCTTTTGTTCGATGGTACCCATGTAGAAGTTTGCAAACAGGACACCTAAGGGAGAACCCATGGCGACCCCATCTACTTGCTTATACATGTGCCCATCCGGGCTCAAGAAGGGTGCCTCTTTAGTACAAGCTTGGAGTAGTTTCTTTAGAATGTTTTCTGGTATGTCAAGATGTAATATTTCACCTCACCCAAATTCAGGTATATAAAATGAAAGCCATTTAAATTATAGCATAGTAGGACTCTGTTTAGTGTTTGCATGTTATAGTTGTGTGTGTGTGTAAACATTGTCATTTCTGCAGAAATATTGAATATTACAGTAATATTCTGTACTTTAAGGTATTTAACTAAATTAATCAGTGCTACAATCAGTACACCACCACAGACGATTGTACACTGCAACAATCAGTACACCAGCTCTTGGTGTTTGGCTACAATCAGTATAGCACCATTTTGTGGTTGGCAACAATCAGTACACCGCACTAGTAGGGTTGACGCGTTACCAACGACTTTTGGTTTTTGGGAAAAGTAGTACCTATGCTACACCGGATTTAACAAACTCCCTAAAAGTTGTACTTGTGCCCAACCAGATTGAACAAACTTTTAGCCAATCACCGACCACTGTGTCACACCCGTTTAAGCCCGATTTTTCAGTTTTATTCTGTCATATTCGTTTACAACTAAAATTATTTCAGAGTTCATATAATTATTGAAGTTTCTTATAGAGTTTAAGACATATTTTTTTCAAAAGACCATTTTCAGAGAATATGTGCATAGAAGTTTGTTAAGAAAAAATTGACATCTTAGCAGTAAGTTTTTACATCCATTTACTGCTGTTTCTCCAGTAAAATGATCCAAATTATTCAGAGACCAGTTGAAGACCGAAATAATTGTCAGAATTCCAGTTAAAGACCGAAATTGTTCAAAGACCAATAAAAGACCCAAATTTGACAGAGATCATTTTAAGATATAAATTAGTCAGTCTCGTTCAAAGTCAAATATTTTCAGTCTCGTTTGCCAGTTTATTTTTAATATTTTTAGTCTCATTTGTTTCAGCTGTGTCACAGGAATTAAGAATTTTGTCGGAGTTTAATCCTCTCTGAGTTCTTAAAAGTTATGGATATAATTAAACTCTTAAAAACTTGAGCAGATATTTTTTAAAAGTTCATCAGATATTTGCCCCCAGCTGGAACTCAGCTCTATACATTTATAAGTGTAGTTTCGCTACTAATAGCCAAATTTGAGTCAAGTTTCAGACGTAGTACAATAAATCCAAATAAATTACCGAAATCTAGCTCCTGTCCCCGCCTTAACCTCCTCGTGTATCATTGATAATACCTGAACAATTTCTCTGAAATTTAAAACTGCTGTATTTCAGACGTATTACAATACAACAATTTAATTACCGAGCTCCAGCAGCTGTCCCCCCACCTTAGTTCATTTGTACAGCTTCTTTAGTACCGGGCCAATTTTCCCGAAATTTAAAGCAGACATACTTTTAACTGAGTAAGTAAAGAAAATAGAGTTAACAAACTCTAGCTCTTGTCTTCTGCCTTAGTTCGCTCCTGTAAGTTAATTATTATCAGACCAAATCCCCTGAGATTTTAAAACCCGCTACATTTCAGACCCCTGTAAAATAAATCAAAAGCAAATTACCGAGCTCCAACTCGTGTCCTCCACCTTAATCCATCAAACGTAATTATTCCAGAACATCAGACCCACTCCTGCCTTTCACCTTTATCAAAAGTAAACATATCCACTCCTTCAGTACGCTTTGTTTACTCGGCTATGTAAATATTCACACGGTCATATCACACCTTATCTCGCCCTCCTACCTTCCTCCTTATCTGCCCCCTACCCCCCTCACCCTCATTTTCCTCCTCTCCCCTTTCCACACTTTCCTCCTTCCATACGTCCATTCCACCCCCCCCCCCTGCCCGCTGCCCTCTCTCTTATCTTCCCAACTCTCTCAACCCTCATCTTCCCGTCCCTTACCTTCTCCCTCCCTTACCTCCTCAACTCGTCACACCCTTCCCTCCTTCTTTTACTTTGTTTCATGTATAATTAATTTATCTTAGTAATAATAATAATGTAAGTACAGTAATAAAATGACAGATCTACCACTAAGACTTGAGATTGAGAAGAAGAAAAGCAGCAAGAGTAAGAGGGAGGGCGGGAAATAGAAGAAGAAAAAGAGGGAGGAAGAGAGAGAGAGGACGAGAAAAGGAAGAAGAGAGGGGCAGTGGGAAAGAGGAGGAGGGAGAGAGGAGGAGAAACAAATCTATATCTGTAAGGTTAGGTTATGGATAATATATTCAACAAATATGTCCAACACAATAAACTATATCTGAAAGGTTAGGTTAAAGGGCAAAGAATAAGAACAAATTATGTAAAACCAAATACATAAGCTAAGATGAAAAAGGTAAGGTAATTGTCAAAAGAAGGCACCAAACCGGGAAGACTATGTAGCACCATCAAAGTGCGAAATAATCAGAGGGCGCTAAATATCACCAAGAATGCCAATACGAGAACAAAAACGCATAAGGCGAACGAAATCAAAAGTATCCGATTCCCACCGCTGGTTACGGTGGCAGGAGGAAGGCCACGGGGACACACTACGTTTGAGAGTACGCAGCTTGTTACCAACCGCAGAGGACCAACAACCCTGCCAACGGGCAAGAATGGAAGAATGAATAACAGGATAAAAGTTGGAATAAGGAATACCTTTACTGGAGATGGGACAAGAACGGATAGCTTCCTTTGCGGCAGCATCCTCACACTCATTGAAAGAAACACCAATATGGCTGGGAACCCAGCAAAACTCTACTGATTTAAATTTACTAGAAATAAGAAACAGCCAATGTTGAATCTCGATGACCACCGGATGGACAGGATTAAAGGACCCTAGAGCCATGAGGGCGCTACGAGAGTCAACTACAACCACAAAGGAGGAATGAGAATGAGAAAGCAAGAGACGAAGAGCATAGAGAATAGCATAAAGTTCTGCTGTAAAGACGCTAGCCTCCGAAGGGAGGCGACACATATAAGTACGGTCAGGAAAAACAACAGAGTAGCCCACACCGTCCGCAGACTTAGACTCATCGGTGAAGATGGAAATAGAGTGGGAGTGCGAAGAAAAGTGCTCAAGGAAGAGGCTTTTCAGAATTGTAGGAGGGGTAAAGGCTTTAGTAATACAAGTCAAGGACGTACAAAACTTGGGAAGGGGGACTCTCCACGGAGGTAAGGAAGGAATAATACGAGGAGAAACATTAGAAATATGAACAGAAAGAGAATCCTGTAAGCGAGATAACCGGACAGAAAGTGGGAGACAATGAAGAGGAACAGAAACCACAGGAGGAGGAAGAGTCAATGCACAACAGAGGCGAGAGGAAGGATGTTGGAAGGACCGCGCAAGATAGCGAAGACAGTAGCGATCACGGCGGTCCTGAAGAGAAAGCCAGTGTCAACATACAAACTGAGGGCGGGAGACGAACGAAAGGCACCAGAGCTGAGACGCAACCCAGTATGGTGCAAAGCATCAAGACGGCGAAGAGTAGAAGGAGAAGCAGAAGAGTATGCAGGGCAACCATAATCGAGTTTAGACAGGACGAGAGAGGAGTGCAAATAGAGGAGCGTGCGCCTATCTGCTTCCCAAGAAGTATGGGACAACACCTTGAGGAGGTTAAGGGCCTTAGAGCATTCAACTCGGAGGCAAGAGGTATGGGCTGACCAAGACAAACGGGTGTCAAAGACTAACCCCAAAAGCTTTGCGGAATCCCTGTACACAATGGTATGACCATAAAGCGACAAAGAGGGACGAAGAACGACATGCTTCCGAGTAAAAGTCATAGCACAAGTCTTAGACGCAGAGAACTTGAAGCCATGATCGGTGGCCCAAGACGACATGGCATCAATCGCAAGTTGAAGCCGCCGTTGAAGGAGAGGGGAATCATCACCCCGACAGCAAAGGGTAAGATCATCAACATAGAGAGCGGAGAAGACGCCAGAAGGAAGAGAGGAAAGAAGACCGTTGAGGGCAACTAGAAAAAGAGTAGTGCTCAGAACACTACCCTGGGGTACACCCTCATACTGCTGAAAAGGGGCAGAGAGAGCAGTACCAAGCCGCACACGAAAGGAACGACGAGAGAGGAACCTCTGGAGGAAGAGAGGGAGGTTCCCACGAAGGCAAAAAGAATGAAGTTGAGACAGAATATGATACCGCCAGGTAGTGTCGTAAGCCTTTTCCAGGTCAAAAAGGACGGCAACAACGGAGGTCCTCGCAGCAAAAGCAGTACGAATATAGACCTCCAAGTTCACCGGGACATCTGTCGTGCTGCGGCACTTGCGGAAACCAAATTGAGAAGGGGAGAGGGGGTGATGGTGTTCCAGGAACCACATCAGACGAATGTTAACCACATTGCAGACACAACTTGTGAGGGCAATAGGGCGAAAGTCCTTAGGAGAAGTTCCCAGAGACCCTGGTTTGCGAACAGGGAGGACAACAGCATCGAGCCAGTCTTCAGGGACTGACGACGAATCCCAGACCCGATTGTACAGACTCAGTAAATACTGAGACGTGCACGGAGGGAGATGGCGAAGCATTTCATAATTAATGCCATCGGAGCCCACTGCCGTAGAACCACAAAGGGCTAGGGCAGATTGAAGTTCAGAGAGAGAGAAGGGATCATTATAGGGAAGGTGAAGATAAGTACAGAAATTTAAAGGACGAGATTCAAGGAGAGGCTTACGAAGAAGGAAGGATTGGGGAAGATGAGAACCAGAACTAACAGAGGAGAAATGGGAACCCAGTTCGGTCGCAACCTGCAACGGGTCCGCCAGAAGAGTACCATGGAGGCGAAAGACCGGTGAGACATCGGGAACGAACTTACCCGCAATCTTGCACATACGCTTCCAGACCAGTGGAAGAGGAGTTTCGGACGTACCAAGGAGACATAAGACTCCCAGCAAGCACGTTTAGCCGCACGGATAGTCCTATGGGCCACCGCACTCGCCTTCCGAAACAAAAGAAAAGACTCAACCGTCTGCAGGCGGCGATGTCTCTTCCAGGCTGCACGCTTACCGCGGACAGCACGAGCACAGTCCAAACTCCACCAGGGAACGCACTTCCGCGTTCCCCGAGAGGAAGAGCGAGGAATAGAGTGGAGGGCAGCGTCAAAGACAGTGTCATGAAAAAGAAGGAGGGCGCGAGGGAGAGGTAAAACGAAGAGGACGGAAATAGTAGCACGGAGAGTAAAGAGGCGCCAGTCAGCCTCGGTAAACCGCCACCTAGGGAAGGAGAGAGGAGGGCGAAATGAGAAAAAAGTGACAAGGATAGGAAAATGGTCACTGCCATGGAGGTCATCAAGGACTCGCCACCCGAAATCTAAGGAAAGGGATGACGAGCACAGAGAAAGATCGAGACAAGAAAGGGAGCGAGTCCGAGGGTCCAAATGAGTGAGCTCACCAGAATTAAGTAGGGACAGGGAAGAAGAGAGGATGAAAGATTCAAGGAGGCGACCCCGGGTGTTTGTCAGCACATCACCCCAAAGGGCATGAGGACAATTGAAATCACCCAGCAGGAGCACAGGCTCCGGCAAGGAGTCTAGGAGGTGTTTAAGATCGGGAAGAGAAAGTGGGACAGTGGGGGGAAGATAAATGGAACAAACCATGTACCATCTTCGCACAAAGATATGGGCGGCAGAACAGTGGAGAGGCGAGGAAAAAAGTAAGGGGACAAAGGGAACATCGGAACGAATCACGAGAGCAGAAGAATTATGGACCTTGTCGCTGGGGGAGGGGAGAGAAAAGAATAGCCACGGAAGCGACCAGGACGAGAACCAAGCATCGGCTCCTGGAGACAGACACAAAGGGGCGAAAACTGTGAAATGAGAAGTTGGAGGTCAAGGAAATTGGCGTAAAATCCACGGATGTTCCACTGGAGAAAAGACATCAGCAAAGAAAGAGAGGAGAGCAACAGAGAGCAAAGAAGAAACAAAAGTGAAGAAGGGACACAGCACGCTAAAAAAGCACAGAGTCAGGATCAGGGTCAGCGAAGTCAGGGTTAGGGGGCATGGGTAAACTGAGTAAAGAAGGAGGGCAAGAAGCAGGAGGACGAACCAGAGGTGGACGAGCAGGGTCTGGAGGAGAAGGAAGGGGAGGAGGGGGGAGGGGCAGAAAGAGGGGAGCGCACCTCAGCAAGGGCAGTAACCGAGATGGAACCAGGGGCTAAAGAAACCCTTACAGTAGGAACAGGGGGCACCACCACCGAAGTGGGAAGGGAAGGAATGATAGAATCAGAGATAGGGGGTGAAGAAGAAAGCGAAGCTTTCTTACCGACAGGGGAGGAGGAAGGAGAGGAGCCAGGTTTCCGCTTCTGACTCAAAGATACAGGCGTCCCAGCAGCAACGTACTGGGCAACAGACTCCAGTGTCTCGATAGGAGAAGAAGATCGAGAGCGAGCAATACAACCATCAGGAGAGCGATGGACGTCGGCCCGCACAATCAGGCAAGTGGAGAGCCAAGAGACGGAGGAGAAGGACGGGAAGGAGGACTAGAAGGAGAGGAAATAGAAGACACAGGAGACGTGATAGACTGGGTAGAAAGAAGGGGAGCCCTAGACAGAGAACCAGGAGGGGGACCCTTCGGAACAGAACGGAGGGAAACAGGGGAGGTGGTGGTGGGCGTGTCCGGGTCTAAGGCTCGGAAACGGTTGTGAGACTGAGGAAGGTGGGAAGGACGAGGAGAGGAAGAGCGCACCACGCGAGCATAGGAGACGCCAGCGAAAGAGGGTAGACGATGAACTTGGCGCCGAGCCTCAGAAAAAGACAAACGGTCCCGGTGCTTCAAGCTGAGGACAGCCGCCTCAAGTTTGTAGCGAATACATGAACGGGAGAAAGTAGGGTGGGCCTCACCGCAATTGAGGCAGTGGGCCTGGGAAGAAGTGCATTCTAACTTAGAGTGACCCTCGCTTCCACACAGGGGACAGAGAGAGACAGGACTAGAGCATTTGAGGGTACCATGCCCAAACCTCGGAGCCTCGGAGAGGGAATATATTCCTGAACGGAGCACCTGGCACCAGCAAGAATGACAGAGGGCGGAAGGGACCTACCATCAAAGGTAACCGTCACAACCCTAAAGGGCAGACGGCGATGACCACGAGGGGGACGAGTAAATGTATCCACCTGGAGTACAGAATTACCCTGAGCCTCGAGGATATGCTTGATATCCTCGTGGCAGTCCCTGAGATCCCTAACACCGGTCGCAACATGGTGCAGGAGGAGAACAGTGCCCACACTGGCATTCAATCGGGCGTTCTTCGAGACCCTAACAGGGGTCTCGCCAAGGCAGGATAAGGCGGCCAAGCGGGCGGCCGCATCCTGAGAAGGAGCAGCAACAACACGGGTACCAAGACGAGTGGGGTTGAAGGTGATAGAGGCATCCACGGAATCGACAAGATGCCTATGAAGGGAAAAATCATCAGGAGGAGTTGAATCCAAAGGTAGGAGGTCAAAGTATTTAGTCCACGTATCAGGACCAAACAAAGCATGGAACGAAATAGGATGGGAAGGGAGCATACGAGAGCGGCCATGGCGGGGACGGCGATGAGAACCCTTAGAGAGAGACGGGTCGAAGGGTGCAGTAGTCACAAGAAAGGATGGAGCCGTGCATGGGGACGAGACAGTCACCACAGCAGGCTTGGGGCTCGACCCAACCACAGAGGAGGGAGGGGAGCAGGGAGGAAGAGTCCGGTCTGGGCCTAAACCGGATCCCGTAGCGGGGGCTACAGATCCCGGTCTTCCAGGACGGTCCGACTCAGGGGCCTGGTCGCCCACCCCATGAGCCTGGTTAGGAGTAGTCAAGTCGTCATCCATACAGCAAACCAGCATAAAAGGGATGGGACCCGGAACCAAGGGATACCACCTACCAGGGCAGCCAGGGAGGCCGAGCGCGGGCCAGTGCAGGAAGAGTGTGTCGTCCCCAGCTGTGATCCCCCTTTTCAACAGGGGAGTCCTACTACTTCGTTCATTCTCCCACACTGGTGCCAAGACCCCAGTCCCCCTATCGCCCCAGCCTGGACACCCAACTATCCACTCAGGGCGGCCTCTCACAGGCGACCCCTCCAGTGGGTGGTCCGATGCCTCACAAGGCCCATACATGGTGCCCTTCAGCACGTACACCACCCAAAGAGGGGGCAGGAGAGGGGGCACAGGCAACCCACACCGGTCCCAGGGAGGTGTACGTGAGCCCCTCACCACGGCAAGGAGGCACCACGGAGGGGCTAAGATCAAAAAGAGGTTAGGTAAAGGGTAAAAAATAAGAATAATTATATCAAACATAATAAATACAACTTATGAGCAACTTGATGAACTTTAAGGAAAAAAAGATGCAAAGTGCATAAACTGACATTTATTACTAATATTCCTTTGAAATGCTAATACACCCTATCTTTAACAAATAACCCTTGAAATACATTAACATCCATTTGAGAAATTATCCCTTAAAACAAACAAATGAATATGAGATATTGAATGACGAAACACTAAAGCTCAGCAAGAATCTTATATACAACTGACAAGATGTGAAATTTTACTGCGATAATTGGTAAAAAATATGAAACTTAACATACTATATTGAATAAATGGACTCTATGCCTGGGACTTAAACCTATGAGAGATGAATGAGAAGACTTAGTTTGTTAAATGTATTAAGAAAGTATGTAAAAGACTAGATGTTGTAAATAGAATTCCTATAAATTATTTTGAAAAGTATGAGAAAAATATAAGATAAACAAGGGTTAGGTTAGGGGTATGTTAAGCTAAGATGTACATAAAATACTGGGTAGATAGTGTATAAGTAAAATATATATGGGAATTGAGGATTGGTTAGGTTAGGTTATGTAAGCTACATCAAGTAGAAAAGGATAGGTTGATAAGGTTTGGTAAGTTATGTTAGCTAAGTTATGTAGGTTACATCAAGTAGAATAGGATAGGTAAGTTATGTTAGCTAAGTTACATCATGTAGAATAGGTTAGGTTAGGTAAGGGAAGTTACGTTGTGTACGTAATGTTATGAAACGTTACATTAAGATAGGTTACTACAGGTAAAAGTTACATTAGGTATGCTAAGTTATGTAAGTTAGGTCAATTTAGGTTGGGTAAGTGTTATGGTGCCCTCTCCTATTTCTTTCGTTTGCCTGCTTTAAGAGTCATATCAGCTCTCCCTACTGATTCTCTGAGGTTCAGGGAGTCTATTGATATATGTGGCGACCAGACCGGCTGCCAGTTAAAGGAGAAAATTACATTATAAGTTGTAAGTAAGGGGAAATTGGCGCCCTGATATAAAATGAAAGAGTATCCCCTACTGCAGATATGACATTTTGGAAGGGACACTAGCCGATCGCGGATTGGCCGACTTAGGTCGCGGGTGACCAATCAGGGTCCGCCGTAATGTCACCGAGTGCCCTGGGCGGCGCCAACGTCAGAGTTGGACTGATCTTGGAAGCGACAGGACGCACCTCGGTTAGTTCTCAAGGATTAGAGGCTCTACAAGCCTTTCTTAGTGGATTAGTGCAGGCTATCGCAGCCCATCGGATATATTGGAGACTCCGCGCTTCCGGGAAGCAAAAAGGAACCAAGTTTATTGAGCAAAAGAGTGCCAAACTTGGAAAATATTCGGCGACGACGGACGTTGTGGGTCTGAAAAGGTGTGGCGGGCAAGCCTAGCTGTGACCGGGTCACATCCACTGAGGGTTTTGTAAGGACGACACCGTGCCTAGGACAAGGAGCAACACCTTGTGGAAGGGGCGAGTGTGGGAAAATAGTGATTAGCTCAGCGCCTATCGATGAACCAGGATTGGGGTAGCTGAATCTCAGGGATTGGAACGGCGACGACGCGAAGGCTCCACGACACCTGAGGACCTGTGGAACGTTCCTGGATCATCGAGAATCGACTCAGGAAGCGTGGGAACCTCACACCATCGAGGGACAGGCGTCGTGAGCCAGGAATGTAAGGTAGATCATTTTCCTTCCCATTACCCCTTATGTGAGTAGGCTAGTTAGGCCACAATATTTACTTATGTATGTGGCAACAGGACATTAATACTTTAGTAGTAGAATAGGCTGCAAGGTGGCTTGTGTCCAGGACTGTCAGAGGGGACAGTGTGTATGGATGGCAGGACAGGGAAGAAGAGGCGCCGACGTGGTGAAGAGGCTCTCCTGTGAGAGAGTGTGGGACTCCTGTCTTTCTGCCCAGTTGAAGGAGTGTTGGAGGTCGTGGAAGAAGAGGCTGACGATCTCCAGACTTATTATCCTTATTTTCATGTTCATGTATTACTTATGATTGTATGTGTGATCATGTAATTTGCGTCAGTAAATTCACACTTTTATCATTGTGTTTAAGTGTGCCTCCATTTATGATATTTCTCTATGAGCATACACGAAGGTTATCATAGTACCTCCTAGGGAACCCTACGTTCTCTATAGAAGTTCTTATTGCCTGGAGAGTGGTGAAGACAGCACAGACTTATATAAAAGTGTACTCTTAGCCATCCGATCAGTATCAGTGCCTGAATGGTGGCAACTATTATCGTAGTGGCTAGAGAGAGGTAAAGCCACACAGAACTTCCTGGGAGAGTACCCTGGGCCAACAGTCTAGTAGCAGATCAATGGGAGTAGCAATCTTCTGGCTACAAGCAATATATGATACACCCACTGAACTGCATTGCTGGGGTGCAGATATAATAACCCAGCTAGCGACCTTGTTAAGAAGAAGATAGAGCAGACAGGCGGGAAAGGAGTTCCTGCAACCTTTTTGTCTGGCAGGCAAGACTCAGGGAGGTTATGGTTATAAGGTAAGCCTGAGTCTTCCTTCACTCCTCCACGGGTCTAGGCCAGAACTGTTAACAGTAGTTCCCCCGTGTTTGACTGAAGGGCTTCCAGGGTGAATCAGTGGCACCCCTTTTGTGGTGGAAGCAAAGACCTGCGGAGGTGGGCATTGTTGGTCCTCTTCTGTGTGACCAAAGGACTCCGGTGAATCCCGGGAGTCGGAGGGGCTGAGTATTCGGCCTTTTGAGCCCCTAGCAGCTGAGTGCTAGCAGAGCCCCGGCCCACCCCCCACGTGACAGTGAACTGGCAACCTTGCCAGGATTCGAACCCCGGTAGCCAAGAACTGGGAACTTCGCCAGGAAGCGTGGATCAAGCTACAGTGTGGCCCAAATTTCAAGACAAGTGTTGCCAGGGTACTAATACAGTGTGGCCAGTGAATTCAATAGTACTGTTACTCAACCAGCTAAGGGACTGAAACGGTGAAATTAGTGCCTACTAACTTGTCTGTGCTGTCGTGTATGCTCAATGATATAGAGATGGAGGAGGTCAAAGTAAAGAAATTTATTGACACAAGGGACGAGAGAATTTTGGAGGAGTGTACCAAGGCCCAGCTCCAACAAGTGGCAAACCACTTTGGGATCAGGTTGAGGACGACTAAGGTAGCGGAGCGAAGGATAGAGATCATGGCACAGCTCACAGCTCGAGAATAGGCGATGGGAGAGGAGCCATCTCAAGAGGAGCCGTCCCGAGGAGAGCTGTCGCAAGGTGAACCGTCCCGACTAGAGCCACCCCAAGCGCCTACCAGTGTGGAGAGAATTCCCAGTGAACATGGGAGCAGTGGAAGGTCCAGCTGTAGTAAGAGGAGCCTGCAACTGGAAATAATGAAGATGCAACTGGAAGCCCAGCTGCGACGAGAGGAAAGAGAAGCGCAAATGCAGCGAGAGGAGCGTGAGCAAGAAGCACGGCTGCAGCGAGAGGAGCGTGAGCGAGAAGCTCGGCTGCAGCGGGAAGAAGGAGAGAGACAACTGCGACTGGAGGAGATAAAGGCGAAGAAAGAAGTCGAATTGTGTCGCGTTGAACGTGGTCTGCCCTCACTACCTGCACGGCGGGATGACCTCAAGGTAAGGGAACGTGACTTACCCACGTTCTAACCACAAGAAGCTGAGGCGTTCTTCGAACACTTTGAACGGATAGCAACTCTGAAAGAGTGGCCGGAAGATGATTGGGCTGCTCTGGTCCAGGGCAGGTTGACTGGTGAGGCCCACGAAGCCTATAACATGCTGGACCTAGAGGAGTGTACTAGTTACGACGCGATTAAGAATGCGGTGCTCCACTCATTCCGGCTGACTCCGGAGATGTACCGGAAGCGGTTCAGAGAGTGTACAAGAGCGTCGGGGAAGTCTTACGCCGAGACCGCCAGGGATATGGAACGGAAATTCCTACGATGGTTGAAGGCGGAGGAGGCAGAGTCGGTGGATGATATCAAACGACTGATAGTGATGGAGAAGTTTATGTCGGTGCTCCATCCAGGGTTGCGAGTAAGGGTGAGAGAAGCAGGTATTAAGGACCTGAAGGCTGCAGCGGACCGAGCCGACATGCTGGAGGAGGCACTACATCTCAGGAGGGAGGGGCCACCCTGACACTCGCCTTACCCCAGGTCGGGAGGGAACCTTAGGAGTTCAGGAGGAGCGAGGACGGGTGGGGACTCTCCCAAGAGTAGTGTGCCCGATGGAGTAACCCGGTTCAAGAGCTCAAGAGACGCGGGGAGGAAGCCCCAAGCTGTGAGCAGTGGACCTAGCTCGGGAGCAAGTGCTGCAGTCCTGGACACGACGACAGGGAGTCCAAGGAGGACCCAGGGGACGTCTGCACGTGGTACCGCCAGAGGGACTGGCGAGTGGCCGCCCAGGGGAGGCAGCCGATGCTACAACTGTAGTGTGAGAGGACATTATGCCTGCGAGTGTGAGGAGCACCAAAGGAATATAGGACTAATGGTGGAAGAGGAGAGAGTATTTGTTCACACCCCATATTATAGTGGACCCAACGTGAATGGTTGGGAAATGAAGTTGGGTGAACATCCCTTCGTTTTCGAGGCCAACGTGAAGTTTGGAAAGTCAGACCCAGTGGAGGTGGCCGTTCTTCGAGATACGGGTGCTGACATAAGTATGGTAACCAGGAGTATTCTCCCCAAGGAATTTAATGATTCACCTGTGGGAGTGGTGAGGATACGCAGTGTGGGGGAGGAATACAGGTTGCCACTTCACGAAGTACAGCTGATTGCCGACTGCGGAGTCGAGAAAGCTATAGTAGCTGTAGCCCCTAAATTACCCCTAGAGCATGTACAGATGGTGCTGGGTAATGACCTCAGAGGAGGCAGGATACAACCCGATTGGGCCAGGAGTGCCTATGTTTCAAGCAGCGGTACAACCCTGCCAGGTGAGGTATCGGTCGCTCCAAATAATAGTGAGGAAGCCGACTTCACCAGGGAAAACGTCGCCAGAGACGACGACAATGAGGGCGAGAGTGCAGAGAGGTCGTCGGAGGTCGTGGAAAACCCCGACGAGGACCTCCGACTAAGCCTGATGATGCGTGTGGAGGAGTGGCGAGGAGCAGCTTTACAAACGCCTGGGGCGGTGAAGAGGCTGCAGACCGCACTCCCTCAACGCAGAAACGTGAATAAAGTAAGCTCAGTGGATGGGCGAACGGCAGTGAGGGGCAGAGTGGAGGAGCCACGACGCAGTGCACCCTATGCCGGCCAGATGAATAGTGGTAGGTGCAAGATGAACCACCGTGGTGAGGTGAGCCACAGGGAGGTGGATGAGCCCAACCACGAACCGAAGAAGACGTCTGCAGGGAAGAGAATCTTATGGAGGAGTGAAAATGTTCGTCGGGAACGAAGGAGCGAATGGTATGGGAAAAGCAATACGAAGAAAGCAGGGAATAGGTACACCCAGGGTAGGCGCCAGCCTAACCAGAGGGGCATTGGGCCACCGCAAAATCCTAGTGTAGGAGAGGGGAAGTCGCTGGATGGAGTACAGGTGACAAGTGCCACTGTGAGGAGACAACGCACCTATGGGAGAAGAGGAACCGAGAAGAGAGAAGATTGGCGAAGAGGAGCTCATGAGAGGAAACATGGAGTACCTGTAGGACGCAGTGGAAGTGCACGATGCGGTGGAGGCGCTGCTTGCACTGAATCTTACAGTGGTAACGAGATGTGGGAGTACACTCGTGGCCACGGAGAGAAGATTTCTTATAGGTGTTCAGGGAACACCCATCACACCCATTCTTATGCGAGGTGGAGATATAATGAGGCAAGTGACTGGCAAGGTGGTACGAGCCACGTCACAAACTGGAGGAGTGACACTTCAGGAACGGAGGGAGCAAGAGTATAGGTTGCCCTCTTGAGTGCTGCTCTTCCGATATGACTTATTTTAAGGGGAGGGGTATGTTACGGTGCCCTCTCCTATTTCTTTCATTTGCCGGCTTAAAGAGTCATATCAGCTCTCCCTACTGATTCTCTGAGGTTCAGGGAGTCTATTGATATATGTGGCGACCAGACCTGCTGCCAGTTAAAGGAGAAAATTACATTATAAGTTGTAAGTAAGGGGAAATTGGCGCCCTGATATAAAATGAAAGAGTATCCCCTACTGCAGATATGACGTTTTGAAAGGGACACTAGCCGATCGCGGATTGGCCGACTTAGGTCGCGGGCGACCAATCAGGGTCCACCGTGACGTCACCGAGTGCCCCGGGCGGCGCCAACGTCAGAGTTGGCCTGACCTTGGAAGCGACAGGACGCACCTCGGTTACCTCTCAAGGATTAGAGGCTCTACAAGCCTTTCTTAGTGGATTAGTGCAGGCTATCGCAGCCCATCGGATATATTGGAGACCCCGTGCTTCCGGGAAGCAAAAAGGAACCAAGTTTATTGAGCAAAAGAGTGCCAAACTTGGAAAATATTCGGCGACGACGCTGGGCGGCGACGCTGGACGTTGTGGGTCTGAAAAGGTGTGGCGGGCAAGCCTAGCTGTGACCGGGTCACATCCACTGAGGGTTTTGTAAGGACGACACCGTGCCTAGGACAAGGAGCAACGCCTTGTGGAAGAGGCGAGTGTGGGAAAATAGTGATTAGCTCAGCGCCTATCGATGAACCAGGATTGGGGTAGCTGAATCTCAGGGATTGGAACGGCGACGACGCGAAGGCTCCACGACACCTGAGGACCTGTGGAACGTTCCTGGATCGTCGAGGATCGACTCAGGAAGCGTGGGAACCTCACACCATCGAGGGACAGGCGTCGTGAGCCAGGAATGTAAGGTAGATCATTTTCCCTCCCATTACCCCTTGTGTAAGTAGGCTAGTTAGGCCACAATATTTACTTATGTATGTGGCAACAGGACATTAATACTTTAGTAGTAGAATAGGCTGCAAGGCGGCTTGTGTCCAGGACTGTCAGAGGGGACAGTGTGTATGGATGGCAGGACAGGAAAGAAGAGGCGCCGACGTGGTGAAGAGGCTCTCCTGTGAGAGAGTGTGGGACTCCTGTCTTTCTGCCCAGTTGAAGGAGTGTTGGAGGTCGTGGAAGAAGAGGCTGACGATCTCCAGACTTATTATCCTTATTTTCATGTTCATGTATTACTTGTGATTGTATGTGTGATCATGTAATTTGCGTCAGTAAATTCACACTTTTATCATTGTGTTTAAGTGTGCCTCCATTTATGATATTTCTCTATGAGCATACACGAAGGTTATCATAGTACCTCCTAGGGATCCCTACGTTCTCTATGGAAGTTCTTATTGCCTGGAGAGTGGTGAAGACAGCACAGACTTACATAAAAGTGTACCCTTAGCCATCCAATCAGTATCAGTGCCTGAATGGTGGCAACTATTAACGTAGTGGCTAGAGAGAGGCAAAGCCACACAGACCTTCCTGGGAGAGTACCCTGGGCCAACAGTCTAGTAGCAGATCTATGGGAGTAGCAATCTTCTGGCTACAAGCAATATATGATACACCCACTGAACTGCATTGCTGGGGTGCAGATATAATAACCCAGCTGGCGACCTTGTTAAGAAGAAGATAGGGAAGACAGGCGGGAAAGGAGTTCCTGCAACCTTTTTGTCTGGCAGGCAAGACTCAGGGAGGTTATGGTTATAAGGTAAGCCTGAGTCTTCCTTCACTCCTCCACGGGTCTAGGCCGGAACAGTTAACAGTAGTTCCCCCGTGTTTGACTGAAGGGCTTCCAGGGTGAATCAGTGGCACCCCTTTTGTGGTGGAAGCAAAGACCTACGGAGGTGGGCATTGTTGGTCCTCTTCTGTGTGACCAAAGGACTCCGGTGAATCCCGGGAGTCGGAGGGGCTGAGTATTCGGCCTTTTGAGCCCCTAGCAGCTGAGTGCTAGCAGAGCCCCGGCCCACCCCCCACGTGACATAAGTTAGCTCAGATAGGGAGGAATAGGTAAATTAGACTAGATAAGTCTAGGTTAGGTTAGGCTTGTATAGGTGAGTCAAGTTAGGTAGGGTTAAGTTAGGTTATGTAAGTTAGGTCATGTCAGTTTGGGTAAGTTATGTTAGTTAAGTTACATTAGGTGGAGGAGGTTAGGTAGGTGAGGGGTAGATAAGATATGTTACGTTATGTAAGTTAAGTTAGTAAGTTATATTCGGTGGTTAGGTCAGGATGGGTAAGTTAGCTCAGATAGGGAGGATTTTTTTTTTTTTTTTTTTTGCAGGGATGTTCCTGCGTGGGCCCTAAGCCTCTGGCTGGCCCACTAAGTGTTGCTTGTTTCTGGTTTACTTGGGCGGAGTATGAGTATTTATGACTCGTATGGTCGCTTCAGTAAGATTTTGCCATATGTGTTTAACAACTTCTTCTGCTCTGTTGAATCTAAGGTGAAATCTTAATGGGTTTGTAACTGTGCACTGTGTTAGATAATGTTCTAGTGGTCTGTCTGACAAGGGAGGAACAAGTAAGTTGAACTAGGTAAGTTACACTAGGGTAGTCAGGTTAGGTTAGGTTATGAAAGTTACGTTAGTAAGTTGGGTTATATAAGTTACATTAGGATAGGTTAATACAGGTTAATAAGGATAGTAAAGTTGGACTAGGTAAGTTACATAAGTTAGGGTAAGTCAGGTTAGGTTATATAAGTAAGTTAAATTAGTAAGTTAGATTATAAAAGTTAATTAAATAAGATAGGGTAGGAATAAGTTAGGATAGGTTAGGGAAGGGAAGTTATGTGGTGTAAGTTATGTCATGTGAGTTAGTTTATGTAAGTTACATTGGGTAGGGGAGGGTAGGTAAGTGAGGGTAGATAAGTTATGTTACGTTATGTAATTAAGGTTAAGTTAGGTTAGATTGTGATAGGTTTGGTAAGTTATATAAGTTAGGTTATGTCACAGTAAGTAGGATAATGAGTTGTTAATCAAAGAACAGTTTTCAGATGAAGTGGTTAATATTTTTAACATAATAATTAACAATAACAGAAATACAAGTTATTTACGAAAAGGTGAACTAAATACTTAAAGAATAGTGTTTTGTGACATGTTAAATGCTATTAACGAATTTAACGGTAAATGTCTCAATGAAACTGTCTTAGTGAAAGCTGTTACTGCATAAAAGAGTCATTTTATTGATTTATACATGACGAATAAGTTTATTAGTACTTAAAATTGTACAAGTTTAGTTAGATATATTACTTAAAAGTTGATTGTGACTACATAATGACATGTTTTATTTTACACATGTCTTGAAATGTTACCCTTGACCACTTATTTATTGAATGAAGAACAACGTTTGTTAAATTTGAACATTTGAGAGTTTTATTTAATGCTTGAACAGTTTTCTCGATGTTTAAGAGATTATCTTTGACGATTTAGAGGATAACATAATTCCTTTGAGATTATATATGATGTCTCTTTGAGAATATCTTTGATGGGTCTGAGAATAGCTTTTGATGTCTTACAGAATAACTTTGATGAACGAAGGTGACTTAGAAGGTTTCTTTGATGCACGAAGGTGACTTAGAGAATAACTTTGATGACTGAGGATAACTTTGATATCTTTTGAGTGTGTTATTGATGTCTCGAAGAGTGTCTTTGACTGTTTTTTCTTACTCCATGAAGTATACTGTTAGTTAAGAAAGTATTGAACGAAGCTATACTTGACTATTTCAGTTGAGAGAAATGTTATTTTAGTTAAGAAATGATGAATGTGACTATTTTTTAGTTGATTGGCGAATATTTTGGTTACAAAACGACAAGAAAAGATGATGAACGGGGCTGTTTTCAGTTGATTGACGAATAATATTATTTAAGAAACGAGGAAAAAAGAGTGCCCTTGGTAAATTTGTTACTCTATAAAGTGAAGAGTTGTTTACGAACTGTGTTGTGAAGAACATTTTGAGAACATGGAGAATATGATAAAAAACACAGAAAACATGTAAGAGAAGGTGATGAATCCAGTGAACATGAGAAGAACATGAACTGAACATGCTGTGAAAATTTTTGCAGAACATAGAGAACATTGAAAAATAGGTGAAAAATATGATTTGAACTTGAAGATAACATGAAAACATAGAGAATACGAAGAATGAACAATGAACTTGTGAAGAACATGCTAAGTACATTATGAGAACATGCCAAAGAACATAGAGAACAGGACGGGAACTTTTAGTGAACATGAACGAGAATGAGATGAACAAAGTGAGTATGTGGGGAATATGAACTGAACTAGCTGTGAACATTTTGCAAATCATTGAAAAATGGAAAAACAGGTGAAAATTTTGATTTGAACGTGCAGAGAACATGAATAGTGAGCAAAAAAGTTATACAGAGAACATGGCGAGAATACACAAATACAGTAAGATTATTGGATAATGGATATACTTTTAAATTTTTGGGAGGGAGGAGAGGTTTGGATGAGATGGGGAAGGGGATGAGATGCGGGGAGTAGGGGTGAGGGAGGGAAAGATAAGGGTGTGACGAGTTGAGGAGGTAAGGGAGGGAGAAGGTAAAGGAGGGGAAGATAAGGATGTGGGGAGATAAGAGAGAAGGCGGCGGGCAGGGGGGACATGATGGTATGGAAGGAGAAAGGTGTGGAAAGGAGGGAGGAGGAAAATGAGGGTGAGGGGGGGGGTAGGTGGAGACGGGGGCAGATAAGGAGGAAGGTAAGAGGGCGAGATAAGGTGTGATATGACCGTGTGATTATTTACATAGCTGAGTAAACAAAGCGTACTGAAGGAGTGGATATGTTTACTTTTGATAAAGGTGAAAGGCAGGAGTGGGTCTGATGTTCTGAAATAATTACGTTTGATGGATTAAGGTGGAGGACACGAGTTAGAACTCGGTAATTTGCTTTTGATTTATTTTACAGGGGTCTGAAATGTAGCGGGTTTTAAAATCTCAGGGGATTTGGTCTGATAATAATTAACTTACAGGAGCGAACTAAGGCAGGGGATAAGGGCTAGAGTTTTCTTAACTATTTTCTTTACTTAGTTAGAAGTATTTAAATTTCGGGAAAATTGGCCTGGTACTAAAGACGTTGTACAAATGAACTAAGATGGGGGAACAGGAGCTGGAGCTCGGAAACTAAATTGTTGATTTGCACTATGTCTAAAATACAGCGGTTTTAAATTTCAGGGATATTGTTTAGGTATTAACGGAGATACGAGAGGAGGTTAAGGCGGGGACAGGAGCTAGATTTCGCCAATTGTTTGGATTTATTATACTACGTCTGAAATGTGACTTAAATTTGGCTATTAGTAGACTTATAAATGTATTGAGCTGGGGTACAAGAGCTAATATCTGATGAACTTTTAAAAAATATCTGCTCAAGTTGGTAGTTTAATTATATCCATAAGAACTTTTAGGAACTCGGTGAGGATTAAACTCCGACAAAATTCAATTCAATTAAAATTAAATTCGGAATTAAAACTCCGTCTTAATTCCTGTAACCCAGCTGAATCAAATGGGACTAAAATTTTTGACCTAGAATGAGACTCTGAAAATATTTGAATTTGAATGAGACTCTGTCTAATTATGGTCCTAAAATGGTCTCAGTCAAATTTGGGTCTTTTACTGGTCTTTGAACAATTTCGGTCTTTAACTGGAACTTTGAGAAATATTTCGGTCTTCAACTGGTCTCTGAATAATTTGAATCCTTTTACTGGAGAAACAACAGTAAATTGATATAAAAACTTATTGCTAAGATGTCTATTTTACCTTGAACAAGACTGAAAATATCTGACCTCGAACGAGACTCCGGCTAATTTTTGACATTGAACGAGACTGACTAATTTTGGTTTTAAAATGGTCTCTTGTCAAATTTGTGTTATTTACTGGTCTTTGAACAATGTTTATATGAACTCTGAAATATTTTCATGAAACTGAACTCTCAAAAAAATTTGAATTTCCCCAATAAGAAACCTTAATCTCTGAATGAGTGATTTTCGGTCTGAATTTCCCCATAAGAAATCTTTAACTCCAAATGAGAAAACTTTGCCTCGAATTTTCCCCATAAGAAACCTTTAACACCGAATGAGTCAATTATAAAGAAAAACGAAAATTTACTCATATGCCTTTAACCCTACTACTCACCGCTACTTGGTGATTGGCAACAATCAGTACACCACCACTTGTGGGTTGGCAACAATCAATACACCACCACTTGGGGGTTGACAACAATCAGTACACCACCACTTGCTGGTTGGCAACAATCAGTACACCACCACTTGGTGGTTGGCAACAATCAGTACACCAGCACTTGCTGGTTGGCAACAATCAGTACACCAGCACTTGGTGGTCGGCCACAATCAGTACACCACCACTTAGTGGTTAGCAACAATCAGTACACCACCACTTGGTCGTTGGAAACAATCAGTACACCAGCACATAGTGGTTAGCAACAATCAGTACACCAGCACTTGGTGGTCGGCCACAATCAGTACACCAGCACTTAGTGGTTAGCAACAATCAGTACACCAGCACTTGGTGGTCGGCCACAATCAGTACACCAGCACTTGGTGGTCGGCCACAATCAGTACACCAGCACTTAGTGGTTAGCAACAATCAGTACACCGCTACTTGGAGGTTGGCAACAATCAATACACCACCACTTAGTGGTTGGCAACAATCAATACACCACCACTTGGGGGTTGGCAACAATCAATACACCACCACTTAGTGGTTGGCAACAATCAATACACCACCACTTGGGGGTTGGCAACAATCAATACACCGCTACTTGGAGGTTGGCAACAATCAATACACCACCACTTGGGGGTTGGCAACAATCAATACAACGCTACTTGGGGGTTGGCAACAATCAATACACCGCTACTTGGAGGTTGGCAACAATCAATACACCACCACTTGGGGGTTGGCAACAATCAATACACCACCACTTAGTGGTTAGCAACAATCAGTACACCACCACTTGGTGGTTGGCAACAATCAATACACCGCTACTTGGAGGTTGGCAACAATCAATACACCACCACTTGGGGGTTGGCAACAATCAATACACCACCACTTAGCGGTTGGCAACAATCAATACACCACCACTTGGGGGTTGGCAACAATCAATACACCACCACTTAGCGGTTGGCAACAATCAATACACCACCACTTAGCGGTTGGCAACAATCAATACACCACCACTTGGTGGTTGCCAACAATCAGTACACCACCACCTGGTGGTTGCCAACAATCAGTACACCACCACTTGGTGGTTGGCAACAATCAGTATACCACCACTTGCTGGTTGCCAACAATCAGTACACCACCACCTGGTGGTTGGCAACAATCAGTACACCAGCACTTAGTGGTTGGCAACAATCAATACATTTGGAAGTATCATTTGGAAGTATCTGGGAGAGGATTCCACACGAGGCCATCTCAAAGGTGACATATCTGGGAGAGTATTACTCAAGAAGAAAGAGTTCTATTGAGAAGACCTGCCGTGATGTATAAGAATAAATGTAACGTGCTACAGCCATCGGGATGTCACAAATTCCTTATTACACAAAGTTTAATGGTACACAAAGTTTATTGTGTACCATTTTTTATCCTTTGATTATGGTGTGTACATTGTAAAATGTTGCCTGATGTGTGTTTATTTCTCAGGTGTGCTGTTCGCCTAACACTGGAGTAAGTAAGTAATTATAAAAAGAAGGCACCAAACCGGGAAGGCTATGTAGCACCATCAAATGCGCAAAATAATCAGAGGGCGCTAAATATCACCAAGGATGCCAATACGAGAAAAAAAACGCATAAGGCGAACAATATCAAAAGTATCCGAGTCACCAAGAATTCTATTGAGGGACAGGTGACCGCGAGGGGCGGTAGGAAAGCAAGACACACGCTCGTCCTGGAAGTCAGGACATTCAAGAAGGACATGCACGACCGTAAGAGGGACAATGCAACTAGGACAATAAGGAGCAGGATGGCACTCCATCAAGTGACCATGGGTTAAGCAAGTATGGCCAATACACAACCTCGCCAGAGCTGTTTCCCACTGCCGGTTACGGTGGAAGGAGGACGGCCAAGAGGAAACACAACATTTAAGAGTACGTAGTTTGTTACCAGAAACAGACAACCCAAGAAGCCTGCCAACGGGTAAGGTCGGAGGAATGGATAACCGGGTAAAAGTCAGAATACGGAATACCTTTACGCGAGATGGGACAAGAGCGGACAGCTTCCTTGGCGGCAGCATCCGCACGCTCATTTAAAGACACACTAATATGGCTGGGAACCCAACAAAACTCAACCGACTTAAATTTACTGTGAACAAGAAACAGCCAATGCTGGATCTCGACAACTACTGGATGAACCGGATTAAAGGACCCTAGAGCCATGAGGGCACTACGTGAGTCAACAACAACTACAAAGGAAGACTGACAACGAGAAAGCATAGAGAATAGGATAAAGCTCCGCTGTAAAGATGCTAGTCTCCGGAGGTAAGAGACACATATAAGTGCGATCAGGAAAAACAACAGAGTAGCCAACACCGTCCGCAGACTTAGACCCATCGGTGAAGACAGAAACGGAGCGGGAGTGAGAAGAAAAGTGCTCAAGGAAAAGGCGTTTTAGAACCGTAGGAGGGGTAAAAGCTTTAGTGATACGGGTCAAGGATGTACAAAAGCGCGGAAGAGGGACTCTCCACGGGGGCAAAGAAGGAACAACACGAGGAGAAACATTAGAAATACGAACGGAAAGAGAGTCCTGTAGGCGAGATAACCGGACAGGAAGAGGGAGGTGGTGAAGAGGAACAGGAACCGCAGGAGGGGTAAAAGTTAAAGCACGACAGAGGCGAGAGGAAGGATGTTAAAAGGACCGTGCAAGATAGCGAAGACAGTAGCGATCACGGCGGTCTTGGAGAGACAGGAAGCCAGTGTCAACATACAAGCTAAGGACGGGAGTCGAACGAAAGGCACCAGAACTGAGGCGCAACCCAGTATGGTGCAAAGCATCAAGACGGCGAAGAGTAGAAGGAGAAGCAGACGAGTAAGCAGGGCAACCATAATCGAGCTTAGACAGGACGAGAGAGGAATGTAAAGCAAGGAGAGTGCGCCTATCTGCCCCCCAAGAAGTATGGGACAATACCCGAAGGAGGGTAAGGGCCTTAGAGCACTTAATTAACACGGAGGTAAGAGATATGAGGAGACCAAGACAAACGAGTGTCAAGGAATAACCCCAAAAGCCTCGCGGAATCTTTGTACTCAAGGGGATGACCATAAAGTGACAAAGAGTGACGAAGAACGACCCGTTTCCGCATAAAAGTCATGGCACAAGTCTTAGAAGTAGAGAACTTGAAGCCATGATCGGTGGCCCAAGACGACACGGCATCAATTGCAAGTTGAAGCCGGCGCTGAAGGAGAGGCGAATCATCACCCTGACAGCAAAGGGTAAGATCATCGACATAGAGAGCGGAGAAGATACCTGAAGGAAGAGAGGAAAGAAGACCATTGAGGGCAACCAGAAAAAGAGTAGTGCTCAGAACACTACCCAGGGGCACACCTTCGTATTGCTGAAAAGAGGCAGAGGGAGCGGTACCAAGGCGCACCCGAAAGGAACGACGAGAGAGGAAGCTGCGGAGAAAGAGAGGGAGACGACCACAAAGGCCAAAAGAATGAAGTTGAGATAGAATATGATACCGCCAAGTGGTGTCGTAAGCTTTTTCCAGGTCAAAGAGGACGGCAACAACGGAGGTCTTCGCAGCAATAGCAGTACGAATATAGACCTCCAAGTTCACCAGGACATCTGTCGTGCTGCGGCACTTGCGGAAACCAAATTGAGAAGAGGAGAGGAGGTGATGGCGTTCCAGGAACCACATCAGACGAACGTTACCCAACGTTCAAAGAGTTTGCAGACACAACTTGTGAGGGCAATAGGGCGAAAGTCCTTAGGGGAAGTACCCAGAGACCCCGGTTTGCGAACAGGGACGACAACGGCATCGAACCAGTCCTCAGGGACTGACGAAGACTCCCAGATCCGATTATACAGACTCAGTAAATACTGAGACGTGCACGGAGGGAGATGGCGAAGCATCTCATAATGAATACCATCGGAGCCCGCCGCCGTAGAACCGCAGAGGGCCAGGGCAGAACGAAGTTCAGAGAGAGAGAAGGGATCATTATAGGGAAGCTGAAGTTGAGTGCAGAAATCTAAAGGACGAGACTCAAGGACAGGTTTACGAAGAAGGAAAGATTGGGGAAGATGAAGACCAGAGCTAACAGAAGAAAAGTGGGAACCCAGTATGGAAGCGACCTGCAACGGGTCAGCCACAAGAGTATCATGGAGGTGAAGGACCGGTGAAACATCGGGAACGAACTTACCCGCTATCTTGCAGATACGCTTCCAGATCTGGGCCAGAGGAGTTTCGGACATAATTGTTGAGACATAAGATGCCCAACAATCACGTTTAGCCGTACGGATGGCCCTACGGGCCACCACACTCGCTTTCCAAAAGAAAAGAAAAGAATCGGTCGTCTGCCTACGGCGGTGCCTCTTCCAGGCTGCACGCTTACAGCGGACAGCCCGAGCACAGTCCGCATTCCACCCGGGAACGCACTTCCGTGGACCCCGAGAGGAAGAGCGTGGAATAGAGCGGAGGGCAGCGTTGAAGAGAGTGTCATGAAAAAAGGAGGAGAGCGCGAGAGAGAGGCAGAAGGGAGAGGTCAGAGAGAGCAGCACTGAGGGTAAATAGGGGCCAGTCTGCCTTAGCAAACTGCCACCTAGGGAAAGAGAGGGAAGGGCGAAAAGAGAAAAAGGAAACAAGGATGGGGAAATGATCACTTCCATGGAGGTCATCAAGAACCTGCCACGTGAAATCTAAGTAAAGAGAAGAAGAGCAGAGATAAAGATCAAGACAAGAAAGGGTGCGAGTCCGAGAGTCCAAATGAGTGGGCTCACCAGAATTCAGAAGAGACAGGGAAGAAGAGAGGAGAAACGGCTCAAGAAGGCGACCCCGGGTATTCGTCAGAACGTCACCCCAAAGAGAATGACGACAATTGAAGTCACCCAGCAGGAGCACAGGCTCCGGCAAGGAGTCTAGGAGGTGTTTCAAATCAGGAAGAGAAAGCGGGACACTCGGGGGGAGATAAATGGAACAAACTGTGTACCATTTCCCCACAAAGATACGAGCAGCAGAACAATGGAGAGGCGAAGGAAAAAGTAAAGGAACAAAGGGAACATCAGCACGAATCAGGAGAGCAGAAGAGTTAGAAGCCCCAGCAACGGCTGGGGGGGGGGGTTTAGAGAAAGGAAAAGCCCCGAAAACGACCAGGACGAGCACCAAGCATCGGCTCCTGGAGACAGACACAAAGGGGCGAAAACCGCGAAATCAGAAGTTGGAGTTCGAGGAAATTGGCGTAATAACCTCGAACGTTCCATTGAAGAATGGACAACGACGAGAAGAGAAAGGACAAAAACAGAGAACAAGGAAGAAACAAAGGCGAAAGAGCAACAGAGCACGTTAAAGAATATCAGGGTCGGGATCAGGGTCAGCAAAGTCAGGGTTAGGGGGCATGGGTAAACTGAGCAAAGACGGAGGGAAGGAAACGGGAGAACAGATCAGAGGTGGGCAGTCGGGGTCCGGAGGAGGAGGAGGAGGAGGAAGAGGAGGAGACAACGGAGAGGAGCAGTCAAGGACAGCAGCAGGAAGAAGGGGAGTAGAAAGAGGGGAGCGCACCTCAGCAAGAGCAGCAACCGAAAGGGAAGCAGGGGCCAAAGAAACCTCCATAGCAGGAACAGGGGGCGCAATCACTGAAATGGGAGGGGAAGGAGCAACAGAGCCAGAAGTAGGAGCTGAGGAAGAAAGCAAAGCCTTCTTACCCGCCGGGGAGGAGGAAGGAGAGGAGCCAGGCTTACGCTTCTGACTTAAAGAGACTGGGGTCCCAGCAACTACGTACCGGGCAACGGATTCCAGTGTCTCAACAGGAGAAGCTGAACGAGAGCACACACGACGGCCGTTAGGAGAGCGATGGACATCTGCCTGCACCGACAGGTGGCGGGGAGAGCCGATAGATGGAGGAAGAGGATGGGAAGGAGGATCAGAAGGAGACAAGGAAGAAGACACAGGAGACATGACAGACCGGGTAGAAGGAAGGGGAACCCCAGACAGGGGGACCCCTCGGGAGAGAACGCAAAGGAACAGAGGAGGGGGCAGTGGGCGTATCAGGGTCTAAGGCCCAGAAACGGTTGTGAGTCTGAGGAAGGAGGGAAGGACGAGGAGAGAAAGAGCGCAACACGCGAGCATAAGAGACGTTAGTATAAGGCGGGAGCCGGCGAACCTGGCGCCTCGCCTCAGGAAAAGATAAACGCTCCCGGTGCTTCAGGTTGAGGACGGCTGCCTCAAGCTTGTAATGGACACAGGCACGGGAGAAAGTAGGATGGGCCTCACCGCAGTTGAGGCAGCGGGCTTGGGGAGAAGTGCACTCCGACTTAGAGTGACCTTCACCCCCACACAAAGGACAGAGAGAGACAGTCCCAGAGCAGCGGAGGGCACCATGCCCAAACCTCCAGCACTTGTTACAAAGCCGAGGAGAAGGAATATACTCCTGGACAGAGCACCTAGCACCAGCAAGAATGACAGAGGATGGAAGGGTCTTACCATCAAAGGTGATCTTCACAACGCAAAGGGGTTGACGGCGACGACCACTAGGGGGGACGAGCAAACGAGTCAACCTGGAGAACAGAATGGCCTTGGGCATCAAGGATATGCCGAATATCATCGTGGCAATCCTGCAGATTCCGAACACCGGTTGCAACATGGGGTGGGAGGAGAATAGCGCCATCACTGGCATTCATCCGAACGTTCTTGGAGACCCGAACAGGGATCTCGCCAAGGCAAGATAAGGCAGCCAAGCGGGAAGCTGCATCCTGAGAAGGAGCAGCAACGACACGTGTACCGAGACGAGTGGGGTTGAAAGTAACAGACGCATCCACGGAATCTACAAGATGCCCATGGAGGGAGAAATCGTCAGGAGGCGCAGAATCAAGAGGGAGGAGATCAAAGTATTTGGCCCATGAAGCAGGACTAAACAAGGCCTGATACGCGTCAGCACGGGAAGGAATCGAGCCAGTGCGGCTGGGGCGCGAACGGCGTTGAGAACCCCCAGAGAGAGAGGGGTCAAAAGGCGCAGTAGTCACAACGAGAGACTTAGCCGCACCAGGGGACGAAGTGGTCACCACTGGGGGCTGGAGGCTCGACCCAACCACAGAGGAGGGAGGGGAGCTGGGGGAAGAAGTCAGGACAGTCAAAGGAGGAGCAAGGTCGGGGCCCAACACAGAGGGGGCTACAGAGCCCGGTCTTCCAATACAGGCCGACTCGGGGGCTTGGTCGCCCACCCCACGAGCCTGAGAGGGTACAACGGAAACATTAATCGACATAGAGACGAAGAGAAAGAAATTCATCCACGAATGTGCCCCCATACCCACCATTGAGTCACAATTAGAGGCAGGACACCCAACATGAAGCTATCGCCGATCATGCCGGGGCCCCCTATGGGTGCGTCGTGAGTATACGCCCCACAAACGCCACCTTAAGAACCGTCAGTCCGTCGAGATCGGGTTCAGCGACGAAAGGGGGGATTGACAATAAAAGGTTCCCCTTGCTTAAGATGTCGGGTACAACAGTTCTACGGGTGCAAGAGTATGCCTCCCCAAGCACTCGGGCGTCAAAATAGAAGAAGTCCAAAGAAATAATCCAAAACAAGCAAAAGGTCGGCAGGAAACGACAAGCACATAGTTAGAAGAGGGAGGAGAAAAACGAAACATAATGAAAAGGAAAAGCGATCCGGCATAATTAGAGAAGACAGCAGCAGGAGTGCAAGGCCATAAAAGGACAGAGGACTGTCCCACGGAGCATCACACTCCGGCAGCCGACCACGAAGCCCCCCTTCACTACGCCAACGGGCCAGATGGGGAGGGGGGCCTAACACTGGAGAAGATGCAAAATAATAAGATGTAGAGCTTTACTTGTACGAAGGATCGAAAACTTTACAGAAACAGATTTTAAGGAAGAAAATGGACAAACGCCTTTCAGCCCGAAGCAGGTTAATGAATGATCAAAGTTTCTCATCAAAGTTGCTTGTCAGAAGAACGTCTAAGTTTATCAAACTTCAAAGAATGAGGATTTATTTTTGGGGGGGAAATGATTACAAAACCACTCTTGTGCAATATTCGTAAATATAAGGTGATCTGTAAAGAACTAAAGCAAAGAGAACAGCTTGTTCTAAATTATCACTGACTGCAAAAATAAAATGTTTGATTTAACATCTGTAAACAAATGCAGCTTTGCATAGATTTTTTTAAAATTATAAAACGTATATTCATTTAATACTTACAGTCAACCTTTTTTGAAAAAGATAAATTTATTTGTATTATTCAGTAAAATTTTAGAATTTCTTAAGCAAAAGTATTATAATTTTTAATTTTGGATGTAAAGGATTATTATGTAAAGGACAAGTACACAACAAAAATTGTGTAGCTCAGATTTAGTTATTTCAAATAACGTTTAGATGCAAATATGTCGAATTGCTTTCGGAGGTAATAATGTTCTTATGCTTTGATACATAAATAGTGGTTGCTGGTATTTTCACCCACTTGTGTAATATGACCACAAGTGTCTCCCACCATATTGTAACCTGCAACACATTATTATGCAATATATCTCTTCCCATATTATGCTAAAATATTTGACGTCATGTTAACATTGTAAAGGACACTTTTAATAAAACTGAATTAAAATATATTGCAAGGAAAATTTACTTAACCGAAGTGTATTTTTCAGTAATACAAAATAATACTTAGAACATGTAATATTAATATTTTTGTTTGTCTTGGGTATGATAAAGACAATTGCCATTTTGCAATACCTTAGTTTCATTACCTTGTTGACCTATTAATCACACCAGCACCCACCTTGTGCTCTCTTTCGAAACAAGATTTCAGATTTACAATTTTCTATTGACTACACTTCAGTACTCATTATACTTTCAATATCTTTTTTATTGCACACTTAAGAGTGGACAAGTTACCAACAGAAGCTTAACTTATGTTATTCGCAAAATAATAATAAATGGACAGTTTATGAACTACCTTCGTAATTTCGTATGTTGATGGGGGTTTTTGCTTGTAGTAATTATGCTGTGCTTTTAGAAAATACACGGTCATGTAATTTTCTGTTTGTTTACAGACTTTGTTTGGAATACCTCTCTTCTAAAATGTTATACAAAACATTAATGGTGTTTTGCAGGTACCGATCTATATAACTACTTAGACACTGCACCATATATTCTTCTTTCGCTGACCTACCTCGCAAGGTAAGGTAAGGTAATTATCAAAAGAAGGCACCAAACTGGGAAGGCTATGTAAGGTAAGGTAATTATCAAAAGAAGGCACCAAACCGGGAAGGCTATGTAGCACCATCAAAGTGCGAAATAATCACAGGGCGCTAAATATCACCAAGAATGCCAATACCAGAACAAAAACGCATAAGGAGAACGATATCAAAAGTATCCGATTCACCTAGAATTCTATCGAGGGACAAGTGACCGCGAGGGACGGTTGGAAAGCAAGACACACGCTCGTTCTGGAAGTCAGGACATTCAACAAGGATATGCACAACTGTAAGAGGGACAACGCAATTCGGACAATAAGGAGCAGGGCGGCGCTCCATTAAGTGACCGTGGGTTAAGTGGGTATGACCAGCCCGCAGCCGTGCCAAAGCAGTTTCCCACCGCCGGTTACGGTGGTAGGAGGAAGGCCACGGGGACACACTACGTTTGAGAGTACGCTGCTTGTTACCAACCACAGAGGACCAACAACCCTGCTAACGGGCAAGAATGGAAGAATGAATAACAGGATAAAAGTCGGAATAGGGAATACCTTTACGGGAGATGGAACAAGAACGGATAGCTTCCTTAGCGGCAGCATCCGCATGCTCATTGAAAGAAACACCAATATGGCTGGGAACCCAGCAAAACTCTACTGATTTAAATTTACTAGAAATAAGAAACAGCCAATGTTTCATGTACAGCCATGTACATGAAACAATGTTTCAATGTTTCATGGAAACAGCCATGTTTCATGTACAATGTTTCTTGTACAGCCACTAGTACGCTATGCGTACTAGTGGCTGTACAAGAATGTAACAACTCTTGTATATATCTCAAAAAAAAAAAAAAAAAAACATACAAACTAATGGCGGGAGTCGAACGAAAGGCACCAGAGCCGAGACGCAACCCAGTATGGTGCAAAGCATAAAGACGGCGAAGAGTAGAAGGAGAAGCAGAAGAGTATGCAGGGCAACCATAATCGAGTTTAGACAGGACGAGAGAGGAGTGCAAATAGAGGAGCGTGCACCTATCCGCTCCCCAAGAAGTATGGGAAAAACCTTAAGGCGGTTAAGGGCCTTAGAGCATTCAACTCGGAGGTAAGAGATATGGGCTGACCAAGACAAACGAGTGTCAAAGACTAACCCCAAAAGCTTCGCGGAATCCCTGTACACAATGGGATGACCATAAAGCGACAAAGAGGGACGAAGAACGACATGCCTCCGAGTAAAAGTCATAGCACAAGTCTTAGACGCAGAAAACTTGAAGCCATGATCGGTGGCCCAAGATGACACGGCATCAATCGCAAGTTGAAGCCGCTGTTGAAGGAGAGGGGAATCATCACCCCGACAGCAAAGGGTAAGATCATCAACATAGAGAGCAGAGAAGACGCCAGAAGGAAGAGAGGAAAGAAGACCGTTGAGGGCAACTAGAAAAAGAGTAGTGCTCAGAACACTACCCTGGGGTACACCCTCATTCTGCCGAAAAGGGACAGAGAGAGCAGTACCAAGCCGCACACGAAAGGAACGACGAGAGAGGAAGCTCTGGAGGAAGAGAGGGAGATTCCCACGAAGGCCAAAAGAATGAAGTTGAGACAGAATATGATACCGCCAGGTAGTGTCGTAAGCCTTTTCCATATCGAAAAGGACGGCAACAACGGAGGTCTTCGCAGCAAAAGCAGTACGAATATAGACCTCCAAGTTCACCAGGACATCTGTTGTGCTGCGGCACTTGCGAAAAACCAAATTGAGAAGGGGAGAAGTGGCGATAGTGTTCTAAGAACCACATCAAACGAACGTTGACCATACGTTCAAAGAGCTTGCAGACACAACTCGTGAGAGCAATAGGGCGGAAGTCCTTGGGGGATGTCCCGAGAGACCCTGGTTTCCGAACAGGGAGGACAACAGCATCGAGCCAGTCTTCAGGGACTGACGACGACTCCCAGACCCGACTGTACAGACTCAGTAAATACTGAGACGTGCACAGAGGGAGATGGCGAAGCATTTCATAATGAATGCCATCGGAGCCCGCTGCCGTAGAACCACAAAGGGTTATGGCAGATTGAAGTTCAGAGAGAGAGAAGGGATCATTATAGGGAAGGTGAAGAGAAGTACAGAAATTTAAAGGACGAGATTCAAGGAGAAGCTAACGAAGAAGGAAGGATTGGGGGAGATGAGAACCAGAACTAACAGAGGAGAAATGGGAACCCAGTTCAGTCGCAACCTGCAACGGGTCCGCCACAAGAGTGTCCATGAAGGCGAAGGACCGGTGAGACATCGGGAACGAACTTACCCGCAATCTTGTGGATATGCTTCCAGACCAGTGGAAGAGGAGTTTCGGACGTAACGGTGAAGACATAAGACTCCCAGCAAGCACGTTTAGCCGCACGGATGGTCCTATGGGCCACCGCACTCGCCTTCCGAAACAAAAGAAAAGACTCAACCGTCTGCCAGCGGCGATGTCTTTCCAGGCTGCACGCTTACAGCGGACAGCCCGAGCACAGCCCAAACTCCACCAGGGAACGCACTTCCGCGTTCCCCGAGAGGAAGAGCAAGGAATAGAGTGGAGGGCAGCGTCAAAGACAGTGTCATGAAAAAGAAGGAGGGCGCGAGGGAGAGGTAAAACGGAGAGGTCGGAAATAGTAGCACGGAGAGTAAAGAGGCGCCAGTCAGCCTCGGCAAACCGCCACCTAGGGAAGGAGAGAGGAGGGCGAAATGAGAAAAAAGTGACAAGGATAGGAAAATGGTCACTGCCATGGAGGTCATCAAGGACTCGCCACCCGAAATCTAAGGAAAGGGATGACGAGCACAGAGAAAGATCGAGACAAGAAAGGGAGCGAGTCCGAGAGTCCAAATGAGTGAGCTCACCAGAATTAAGAAGGGACAGGGAAGAAGAGAGGATGAAAGGTTCAAGGAGGCGACCCCGGATGTTTGTCAGCACATCACCCCATAGGGCATGACGACAATTGAAATCACTCAGCAGGAGTACAGGCTCCGGCAAGGAGTCTAGGAGGTGTTTAAGATCGGGAAGAGAAAGTGGGACAGTGAGGGGTAGATAAATAGAACAAACCGTGTACCATCTACACACAAAGATACGGGCGGCAGAACAGTGGAGAGGCGAGGAAAAAAGTAAGGGGACAAAGGGAACATCGGAACGAATCAAGAGAGCAGAAGAATTATGGACCTTGTCGCTGGGGGAGGGGAGAGAAAAGAATAGCCACGGAAGCGACCAGGACGAGAACCAAGCATCGGCTCCTGGAGACAGACACAAAGGGGCGAAAACTGTAAAATGAGAAGTTGGAGGTCAAGGAAATTGGCGTAAAATCCACGGATGTTCCACTGGAGAAACGAAATCAGCAAAGAGAGAGAGGAGAGCAACAGAGAGCAAAGAAGAAACAAAGGTGAAGAAGGAACACAGCAAGCTAAAAAAGCACAGAGTCAGGATCAGGGTCAGCGAAGTCAGGGCTAGGGGGCATGGGTAAACTGAGTAAAGAAGGAGGGCAAGAAGCGGGAAGACGAACCAGAGGTGGACGAGCAGGGTCTGGAGGAGAAGGAAGGAGAGGAGGGGGGGCAGAAAGAGGGGAGCGCACCTCAGCAAGGGCAGTAACCGAGATGGAACCGGGGCTAAAGAAACCCCCACAGAAGGAACAGGGGGCACCACCACCGAAGCGGGAGGGGAAGGAATGATAGAATCAGAGATAGGGGGTGAAGAAGAAAGCGAAGCTTTCTTACCGACAGGGTAGGAGGAAGGAGAGGACCCAGGATTCCGCTTCTGACTCAAAGGTACAGGCGTCCCAGCAGCAACGTACTGGGCAACAGACTCCAGTGTCTCGATAGGAGAAGAAGATCGAGAGCGAGCAACACAACCATCAGGAGAGCGATGGACGTCGGCCCGCACAGTCAGGCGGCGTGGAGAGCCAGGAGACGGAGGAGAAGGACGGGAAGGAGGACTAGAAGGAGAGGAAATAGAAGACACAGGAGACGTGACAGACTGGGTAGAAAGGAGGGGAGCCCTAGACAGAGAACCAGGAGGGGGACCCTTCGGGTCAGAACAGAGGGAAACAGGGGAGGTGGTGGTAGGCGTGTCCGGGTCTAAGGCTCGGAAACGGTTGTGAGACTGAGGAAGGCGGGAAGGACGAGGAGAGGAAGAGCGCACCATACGAGCATAGGAGACACCGGCGAAAGAGGGGAGACGATGAACTTGGCGCCGAGCCTCAGGAAAAGACAAACGGTCCCGATGCTTCAAGTTGAGGACAGCCGCCTCAAGTTTGTAGCGAATACACGCACGGGAGAAGGTAGGGTGGGCCTCACCGCAATTGAGGCAGCGGGTCTGGGGAGAAGTGCACTCCAACTTAGAGTGACCCTCGCTTAGACACAGGGGACAGAGAGAGACAGGACTAGAGCATTTGAGGGTACCATGCCCAAACTTCCAGCACTTACCGCAGAGCCTCGGAGAGGGAATATATTCCTGAACGGAGCACCTGGCACCAGCAAGAATAACAGAGGATGGAAGGGTCCTACCATCAAAGGTAACCTTCACAACCCGAAGAGGCAGACGGCGATGACCACGAGGGGGACGAGTAAATGCATCCACCTGGAGGACAGAATGACACTGGGCCTCGAGGACATGCTTGATATCCTCGTGGCAGTCCCTGAGATCCCTAACACCGGTCGCAACATGGTGCGGGAGGAGAACAGTGCCAACACTGGCATTCAACCGGGCGTTCTTCGAGACCCGAACAGGGGTTTCACCAAGGCATGATAAGGCGGCCAAGCGAGTGGCCACATCCTGAGAAGGAGCAGCAACGACACGGGTACCAAGATGAGTGGGATTGAAGATGACAGAGGCATCCACGGAGTCGACAAGATGCCAATGAAGGGAAAAATCATCAGGAGTTGAATCCAAAGGTATCAAAGGTCCAAAGGTCAAAGTATTTAGTCCATGTAGCAGGACCAAACAAAGCATGGAACGAAGGAGGATGGGAAGGGAGCATACGAGAGCGGCCGTGGCGGGTACGGCGATGAGAACCCGTAGAGAGAGACGGGTTGAAAGGTTCAGTAGTTGCAAGAAGAGACGGAGCCATGCAAGGGGACGAGACGGTCACCATAGCAGGCTTGGGACTCGACCCAACCACAGAGGAGGGAGGGGAGCAGGGAGGAAGAGTCCGGTCTGGGCCTAAACCGGGCTCTGTAGCGGAGGCTACAGATCCCGGTCTTCCAGGACGGTCCGACTCAGGGGCCTGGTCGCCCACCCCATGAGCCTGGTTAGGAGTAGTCAAGTCGTCATCCATATAGCAAACCAACACAAAAGGGATGGGACCCGGAACCAAGGGATACCACCTACCAGGGCAGCCAGGGAGGCCGAGCGCGAACCAGTGCAGAAAGGGTGTGTCGTCCCCAGCTGTGCTCCCCCTTTTCAACAGGGGAGTCCTACTACTTCGTTCATTCTCCCACACTGGTGCTAAGACCCCAGTCCCCCTATTGCCCTAGCCTGGACACCCAACAATCCACTCAGGGCAGCCTCTCACTAGCGACCCCTCCAGCGGGTAGTCCGATGGCTCATAAGGCCTCTACATGGTGCCCTTCAGCACGTACACCACCCAAAGAGGGGGCAGGAGAGGGGGCACAGACAACCCACACCCGTCCCAGGGTGGTGTACGTGAGCCCCTCACCACGGCAAGGAGGCACCATAGAGGGGCCTACCTCGCAACTTACTTTAACTACAGAACCAATTATGACGCCCCACTTGACATCGGCTTTGGCTCGGCCAGCCCGTCCTCCAAACGAAGACCCAAAAGTGATTCCATGCACCCGCCAAACCCCTGTTTATGAATGAAAAACTGTTTACATACTACCACAACTGATGACGTTCGAACATTTCCGGAACAAGTGCTTCACTGACGAATTTTGTTCGAACCACAATGCTGTAAATGCTTCACCCACGAATTGGGTCAATCTCCGGCTGGCCACGGCAGCAGCCAAAAAAAAACATACAGTCAGCAAAGTGAGCATCATGGGCAAAATTTTGTGATAGCCTCACAGCCACCATGCCACATTCAAGAGTCTGGGCTACATTTAAGAGCATGATGGGTCGACCAACATTCCATTCGTTTTCCCTGATGATCAATGGCTCACTCTGTTCTGATTAATGGTCTCACCTCAGGAGCGTGCCAATGTTCTTGCAGAATATAATAAATTGACCCTCTCAACACCTTTCCATCATGCCCAAGAACCCTCCCTCAGATAAGAAATTGATCGTGCCATACTGCTGCCAATGCTCTGCGAGTGTGGTGGCATCCATCAGCCGAGTCAGACATTCCTGCAGTCTCTCTGCTCGTGGCTGGTGTTTACATTGAACGATTGTCGGTTGCCCTGCCGCGTGGTAGTTTGCCACTGCAGGGTGACTGTTTTTCAGTCTCAGTATGGGGTCTTACGTGCCGCCACTAAAGAGGAAGGAATCGGCTGGGCTGACATTTACCTGTAGGGTGGATATTGGAATCATCAGCAACACTGTTTAAAGTTATGAGCGTGGATTTTTTTTTTTTTTTTTTTATTTTTATTTTTACATATAACACATGCAATTTAAATACAATAAAAACAATAAAAGTACAGTAGAAAACATAACCAAACAAAACAAAATAATAAACCACCGGCCAGAAGGGCCGACAGCACAGGACAACAAAGTACAAACACGAGAAATGCAAGAGCATACATCAAAAGAGAAAACAATGTCAAAACAAGGAAGCACAGTAACATAATAAAACATAACAGTATACAACAAAACAAACATCAAGATGTATAACATAAAACATAACAAGAAAAGTACAATAAACAACAAACAAAACAAAAATAACAAACAAGCACAACATATAATGCAATAATAAAACACCAGTGCAAGGTACATTCACAGAAACAAGACATGAATAAACACTCACACCAAACCGAGGAGGACAGGTTTTATGAATAAACACACTCACACCAGGCCTTGCAACAAACAAAGGGAGAGGCCAAAACATACAATAATAAAAAACAAACAAACCATGCAATCAAGAAAACAAAACATAGGAACACACACAACAACAAACAAGCACCGACCTGAAGGACCGAGAACAAAACACACCATAAAGGACATCATGAAATAGAACAAGGAAAATGCACAACACAGTCTAGCAATGCATAAATAGAACACACATGGCAAAATAACAACACAAAAGCAAATACATGAATAAAAACGCCCTCACCAAAACACCGGCCTCGCAACAAAGAAGGGAGAGGCACGGGCACAGAATACAATAGGGCAAACAACCCTACAGGAACATGAAATCAGCTAACATATTTGCCCGGGAACAAGGCCCGGGGGAACCGCGTATGGAACGCCTCCCAAAGCAGCCACCTCCTCCAAGGGTCTTGACCGTCCACCGGGGACGCCATTGTATCCGGAACCCCGGCAACAAACACCTGCAAACATGGAACCCAGACGGTGTCACTCCGGAGGCGAGTTACCGCCACCCAACTCCATATACCGAGAACCCGCCCATCAAGAAAGCACTCCGGCCTTTCAGACAGCAGGATCTCGGCAACCACGCCCTCCAGAGCCTCAAGTCACAACCCCGCAGGAGAGAGCTGTTCAGAGGGCACCACCACAGGGGCACCAGTGGCCACGGGCACACCACCAGACAACTGCAGGGAACCAGGGCGGCTCGCATCCTTTCGTAAAGTTTTAGGCCAGGCCTAAAACCAGGCCACGCCCAGCACCAGCATCCACACTATCCCTGGCAGCGGAAGCCACCACACCCCACTGTGGAGAGCCCCCTGGCGGGGAAGGAACAGAAGGCACACCCGAGACACGGGCATCAGCACCAGCAGGCACATGAACTTCCGCCACCACCACCCGCGGAGACAACGACTCATCCGGATCCACGCCATCAACACCTGAAGACCCACAGTCACTGAAGTCCCCAACGTCGGCCTAGGTAGTAGACGAATGCCTGGAACACTTGGGCTCCGGCCGGATATCGTCAGAGCCGGAAGCGGACCCAGAAACACGGGCACCACTAGCAGGACGAACCAACGCCCGACGCAGAACGGCAGCAGCCAGGGGGGAACCGGACCACACACAGCAGGAGGCTCCGCAGCCATCCCAGCACCCAGCACAGGAGGGACCCGAGGTGAGGCTGCAGGGCCAGGTCCAGCAGCCGAGGACGAGGAAGCAGATGACGACGCCCCACAGGGAGTACCAGGTAGACCCACGGTAGCAGCAGGGCCAGAGACAGGAGCAGGAGTAACATCCGACGGCACCGCAACAGCCGGAGGAGGGCCGGCGACAACCGGGGGAACAACAGGCGACGCTGGGGGATCCTCAGTAGCGAATGGGACGATCACCTTCACACCCCCGGAGTCCTCCTCCAGAGGGAGCGGCGGGAAATCCTCCTCACGGAACAAATTCATGGGAGCGACCGGATCAGCAGTACACCTGGCAGCCTGATGCCCCAACAAGCCACACTGGAAACAAGTATGGGGTTGTCAGGCATAAAACACCCGCACGTAGTACCCTAACAGCTGGACAGACGATGGAATGTCCGATCTCAGTCGCATCCCAAGGGTCCGAATGTTGGTCTTCACACTCCAATACGTGCCAGACGATAGCGAGTTCATCCGCACACTGACGACGGAGCCGTGTTGGAAATTTCCAAGTTATTTTCATCCCTAATACACCAGGATGTATTTCCTGTATTAAGTGTAATAATTCACTAACACTACTAATACGTAGTTTAGTATTGTAGAATTTATTTTGTATTAGGTTGTGGAACATCAAGTAATTTCTCCTAGAATTGTATAGTGTTGCGTCAGCCACGCACGGGGGATAAAATTTCCACATACCTGTAGATCTAACACCAATGTAACCATTTACTTTCCTTTATTAGGAATAATAATTTAGTAATAGGTTTACTTTAGTATACAATAGTTTACTGGAATTTCTTTACCCAGCTTAATCGCTGTTCCAGTAAATCATATCATAATCTAACATCATTTCCACCACCAAGTCCGTATTGTTTTATTTGTGCCGTCTACATTAACTGACGTGCACTGTGAGAATTAAATATCACCACCTAAAATATTTATCTTAATCATCAAGAGTGTTCATACACGCCCCTTTCCCTATTTAGCGTTAATAAATAAATATAATTTATGCTCGAATCCTCATGGCGAGCTATTGCGCATGCGCGACTTTGGGGAAGGAGAGAAGGGAGAGGACTCTAGCCATATTTGCGATCAACAAGTGGTACTCCGTAAGCGGTCCAAAAAAAAATCTTCTCATCCAACCGGCATCCGAACATCCTTAGATGCCAGATTGAGGACGCATTTTCCCAGAATCATGGACACCAGTTCGGCAGGCATTTTTACCTCATTTGTTCTATTTAACGAGCTCTTAAATAAGATCATGTAGGTGCCATGTCGTTATGATGCGGGCGTAAAAATAATCTCATGTAAGTGTAGCTCTTTCCCCTCCAAATATTTAGATATTATCGTATATGTGTGTGAATACTAGTTTGGAGGTGGAAATTACGGGATTATCATTATTGCAGCATGGTGCAACACCCTGAGGAAGCATGTGACCGCCATACCCTCACGTGCGCCAACTTAACACTATCTCAAACTGTTTCCAGCCAGACGTACAGTGGACTGCATCTACGTCCTCTGTCACAGCTGAGACATAATCAGTTTTCATTGTAGATAGTAGTTTATTATTTAGAGTCTATATCTATATATATATATCTACATATCTGATACTGCCAGTTATGCATTATTAATCTTCATATGGCAGTAGTATTTTGCATTATATATTTTACTCATTATTTATGTGTGTGCATATTATAATTATTATTATTGCATAATATATGTTCCACATAGATTAATCTTATAGAATACCTCCCAAATTGTGTCATGGGAGGCTGGCTCTAGAATTATATAATTTACAGTCATTGCTTAATTAATGGAATTTATTCATATAATCATAGATCTATAAGCCACTGATTTCTCATTTAATTACTCATTCTGGTCCTTCGAGCTATCTTAGAATTTATCATTATTTTACATTCACATAATTATACATTTTCTTAGTATTATATTGGAGCCAGATTTCCCCACATAATTTATGCTAGTAATAATTATACACTCTTCTTAATGTGTAATACATAATGTGGGACATTTGGGGCTTGACTCTATTTATTTAATTATTAAAGTAATGAAATCAATTACGAAGGACCACCCGCTTTTATAGTAAAGAGGGAAACTAATAATAAGTGATGATTAGAAATTCCTAGAAGAACCAGAGTCTATGGCTGAATGTTAGGAAGTATAATCACTTAAGTAATTAATGGGCTGTATAGATAATTAACTTGAATCAAAGCCTCAAACACCTACATTGGGGGGTTATTGCTAGAACTTCATATACGTCTAGGAACTAGTGTGGTTCGTGCACCAGTTTATTGTGTAATAACCTAATCTTATGACCAATTAAAGAAATCAATAAAAATTTATCACCAGTAAATATATAGATCATTAACATCAGAAATTAATCATTCTAATAAACACGTATTATCTCCAGTGTACACAGTATTCCATTAAATGATAAAATAAAATAATGAGAATTTGAATAATTAAGGGAATACGAAAGGTCTTAGCTTGAAGACAATTTCAAAGACATCAGTTACCAATCATCCTCGGGTTCTCCGGAATTCCTCGTAGAACACTGGGAGATGAATAACATGGGTAAGGTAACAGCTCGTGGATTCCTCACATGCGAGCTGTAATTTAAGGGATATTACGTAGCAATGTACTAGGCTACTAAATATCTATATTCATGGAAATGGAAAATAAATTAGTTAGTATACTAACATGGGTTTTGTTTAGGTTGCTCGATGTAACGACAAGCTACCCCGACATATAATCTCTAATGATGCATCAAAAGGGAGTCATATATATTTAGCTAAGGGGTACAGATTAAGTTGAGGCTTGCCAAAACCGCGTCCCAAGCTCCACTCTCACAATGGCGAACACGCGTGGTTAATAGCTTGGCTTGAATGTCGACGCGTTTAGTTGGCCGGTCACGACAGATCACGTAGACCAAATTAACTAGTTCTGTGATGAGTATCAGGTTAAATCTTGCTGACAACTTCACCGTAACGTGTCTTAGACTCTGACACCAAAACTTGTTGCTCAATTCTGCAACAAGTGACTTCACGCCGCACACTGGCGTCTGTCCTCCTCGAGCCACAGATCACAATGGCGTCTCCCTCTCCGTTCGCGTCCTGCATTCGCCACAGAAATTATTTGTCACGAATAATATTATTTTGCGCAGTTGTGGCTAAAATGCTTTAATAACGACTGGGTTGTAATTCTAGGGAGTTAAATATTATTACTTTCTCGTCTTATGGTAGTAAGCAAGAAATGGAGAAGATTTTAGTTTTCTCCATGGCATTCACTCGTGACGGTAAATTTATTACTTGATAACAATTGTAACTAAAAACTCTTGATTGGGAAGTATTTGGGAGTTATGTTATCTGTAAATAATTATCACACTGAATACTGATGATTTTAGAGAATCACATTCAATTCTCTAATACTGGATATAAATGTGTTTAACTAGGTGGAATCTGACGCAATACTGGAGCTTGGTTTTGTAAGACTTCCAGTATTCTTATTCAGATATTATTATTAGTTCATGTGAACCCTACTGTTAGTAAATTTTAGTAACTACAGTAATTAGTATATTTTAACACTAGTTTATAATAATACAATAATATTGTATTAGTGTTGGAAATTTCCAACACTGGGTACCTCTGGAAGAAACGTCGGAGGAGATTCTCAGGGAAACTCCATGGGAGCGCCATGGACACTAACATATGTCACAGCACCACTATGGTCCGAAATGGTCACAGACCCGGTGCCGTCCTGCAGCTGCAAAGTACGCCCCTCGTACCTCCGGAGAAAATCACGGTACACTGCCTCACCCATAAAATTGAAGATGACACGGTGAGCAGTGACCAGCTCGACACCATATACGTCCTGGACCGGGACTCGGAGCATGTCGCTCAAGACCAAGTCCACCAGCAGGTAACCAGCACGGCCAGTAAACTCCAATCCTATGGAGTTTATCCTCATGACAGCTGGAATAGGGCTGCCCATCGCAAACGCGCCACGTGCCTACCACCAGGACCAGCAGAGAGGGTAGACACACCCACACCCCCTGCTGGCGAAAACGGCAACTATCCCAAAACTGCCGGAGCGGGCAAACGACACGTCCACACCGCACGGCAGCTCAGGTCAGTGTCCATGGGCGTGGAAGTGGAAGATCTCACTGGTCTTCAGGTCGTTCGTGAGGACAGAGTGGTTGTGAAGTTCGCAGAGAGTGGCTGGTTCAGGAAGTTTATCAACAAGTATGAGGATCAGGAGGTGCGGCTAAGTAACGGTCTCGGCCCTGTGACTGACGAATTTGAGTGTGGAGTACACACACGTGTCTATTAATATTGCACCGTTTGAAATGTCTGAGGATCTTCTTCGTCGGGCTCTTGCCAGGTATGGGCGTGTGGACTCTATTCATGTATGTAGGCACACATCCGGCGACGTCAAGGGACTCCATAATTTCTACTGGACGGCTAAGATGGTTCTTCGTGGGAATGTGCCGTCTTCTCTCTCTCTCGCTGGCTTTACGATCTGCTTCTACTACCATGGACAGACAAGGACATGTTTTAAGTGTGGCTACATTGGATATTTGGTTGCTGCCTGCAACACTCCGATGTATGACCGGGTTAACGTGTTCCATGAGGCGGATTTTCCTCATTTGCCAGAGTAAAAGAGGATATCTCTGTTATGGGTGGTAACCCTTGTGCGAGGAAGGATGCAGTGTTGGATGACGCTCCTGTAAGCAGTTGGTGGTGTGGGTGACGGAGTGGTGGTGGATGCGGATGCGCCCCAGCCATCGGCTTCTTCGCATCAGCCGGTTCCTCCTCCACCGGCCCCGCCGGTCCTGTCTCCAGTACCTGTTCCTGTGTTGCCTGTGGGGTGTGGGCCTGTACCCCCTTTTGGTGCGGCTGTTGTACTTCCGGGTCGCACTTTGCACAGTGTGATGCGGCCAGCTGAGGGCTCTACTCGGGTGCCTCCTGCTGGAGTTGACAATTCGGATGATCAGCGGCCTGTTTCCAAACGTTCTCGGAGGGCTAGGAGTGTGTCGCCTCCTCGTGAGTGAGCTGCCGAGTGTGACAATGTGGTTGATGATGCGGTGTGGGGGGGGGGGGGGGCGCTGTGTTGCCTCCGGCACATCCTGCTATTGGCTCCCCTCCTTGGAGGTTGCCCCTGGTGATCGTGACCTCGCCGTTCAGTCACGATGAGGTCACGACGTGGTACTGAAGAAGGATATGCGCTGGGAGGCCTATGCTACTGTGCCGGGTGGCGGGGGCCCCTGGCACACCTGCGTCCCCTGTGGATACCCCACCCGGTGTGAAGCCCCGTGTGAACTCCCAGTGCGGCTCCCTGTGACAGCACCTCGCCTAGTGCTCGACCCCCCCTCGTGCAGTACCCCTCCCTCTGGTCGCGTCCTCTGGGGTCACTCTCAGTGCGTCACAGTCTTTGGAACTCACCTTGGATGGCCGGGTGCGTCCGATTCCGTGGTGCTCCTCTACAATTTGGGTGCCGCGGGCAGAGTTTTGTTTATGGGGTGACGGATCTGATGCCTCAGCCTTGTGGGTCTCCTGGTAGACAGGTGTCCGATGACGTCATACTAATTTGGGAGGCTTACTGCTTGCGGTTTCTGGCGCGTGTTTCCCGATAAATATGCATAATATTTGTGCTTGTATTATATGCTCCCTGAAAAATTATAATTGTGGCCTTGTCTGCTATATGTATGTTTTGTATCCATGTTTTGGCTCACCTTGTTTAGGCGTTTGTGTTTAGATGTTATGTTTTGTGTTTGTTAATACTGTGCTATGGTTTTTCCTGTGTGCTTGACTGTTTTATTCTGTGTTGTGTTCTTGTAGTGTCGTGTGTGTGTGTGTGTGTGTGTGTGTGTGTGTGTGTGTGTGTGTGTGTGTGTGTGCGTGTGTGTGTGTGTGTGTGTGTGTGTGTGTGTGTGTGTGTGTGTGTGTGTGTGTGTGTGTGTGTGTGCGTGTGTGTGTGCGTGTGCGTGTGTGCGTGTGTGTGTGTGTGTGTGTGTGGGTGTGTGCTTTCTCGTGTATGTGTTTAGTGTTTTCTTTGCCGGGTCCTGTGTGTTCCGGTATTTTATTTCATGTGTGTTTGGGGTGTGGTTGTCGCTTGTTTCCCGGTTCCTGTGTGTTCCGGTCGGGGGTTCTAATGTTTCCACTGTGTGTGCCGGGTGTTCCGTGGGTTGTATGTGTGTGTTGCATTTTTTATGTTTTGTAACTTTCGTTTCTGTTTTTTTTGTGCACTTTTGTGGTTTAATGTCCATAACTTGGCCCCGTCTTGGAAGTGCAATTTCGTATTGTGTGTTCCTATGTCTTTACTTTTGTGTTTTATGTTTTCTCCTTGACGTTCTTTGCTCTATGACCATTGCAATCTGTGTTTTTGTTGTTATGTGTTCATTGTTGTTCTGCATTTTGCTGTGACGTTTATATAAATAAGGTTCTCTGTTGCATTTATGACTTACGGTGTTCTGTTGTTGGGTGGTGTGGAGCTGGTGCTCAGTCTTTATTTTGGTGCTTCAGTGCCTTTATATTGTATGTTTCCATTGTAATGTATTTTGTTTAAAAAAAAAATGCTCGGCGTCGACAAGATGTACACCAAAAGCATGCTACAATTAGCTTTAACCCGCCTACCTTTTGGCAAGGCACCTGGAGAGAATGGAATTCCATATAAACTTATCAATATCTTCCATCGACTGCACATAGCGATCTTCTAAACTACTACAACCTATGCTGGATTCACAGAAATATCCCCTCACAATGACAAACTAGTATTATTCTTCCTTTCCTTAAACCAAGTAAAGACCCATACCAACCAGCGCATACAGACCTATCTCTTTACATTCATGTCCCAATAAAGTCATGGTACATACTCGCCTCCAATGGTACCATGAGTATAATAATATTTTATCGTCACTTCAAGCTGGACCACTCTTAGAAGCAGTTAATTTTGTATTGTTCTCTACCTAGATCTTAAAGGAGCTTTTGATAGCATTCCTCATACAAGCCTTTTGGCAAAGCTTGCACTTTTAGGCGTACAGGGAAGATTTCTTCCATGGCTACAGTCCTATCTTACGAACAGGACCTCCAAAGTCTATATACAAAACGGGTTTTCAGATAGTGTTTCAAAACAAACGGGTATCCCACAAGACTCCACACTAAGACCAATCCTTTTTGCTGCATTCTTAGCAGATTTACCTAACACCCATCCCGTTCACCTCTTGGCATACACGACGATTTGACATTGTATTATTCAGGACAATGCCCTACCTAATACAGTCTCAACAATGCAAAAGCACTTGACCACCTCATTGCTGGGACACAACAATGGAGCCTCCAAGTTAGTACTGCCAAAACCTGTTACCAGATTTGCACTAAAAAAAAAAGACTTGTTTATATACCCACCCTCACAATACACAACACTCCCATCCCAACCCTTCTCGCACTTTCTTTAAGTCAATATTGACTTAATGAATAAGTGAATATGTGACATACTAATTTATTGTGTATATTTTAGTTTATCTTGAAAAGCTTCATAGAAAACACCGGACCTTAACTAACCTTCTTAGTATGTTAAGATAAGCATCTTATTGCTTCGTAATTACAATTATTACTTAACCTATTATAGGTATAGGTTAAGTAATAATTGTAATTGTAATTACGAAGCAATAAGATGCTTATCTTAACATACTAAAAAGGTTAGGTAAAGTCGGTGTTTTCTATGAAGCTTTTCAAGGTAAACTAAAATATTCACAATAAATTAGTATGTCACATATGCACGTATTTGATAAGTCAATATTGACTATAAGAAAGTGCGAGAACGGGTTGGGAGGTACACACATACGAGGACATACCTTGGCATGCATTTCGACTCGCCCTTACTTTCCTGGAAAGCACACATTCAACAACTTAAATTTGAGTAATGGACTGGACAGACGACACTACCACGACTCGCCATACTTAAAGCCCTCACAGGCACCACTTGGAGAGCACACCCTAAAATTTTGCTCCGTTTCTTTACAACCAACATTCGCAATCAACTAGACTATTGCTGCCAGGCATATGTGTCGGCTGCGCCTACTAACCTACAGAGCCTGGAGGTCATACAAAACAATAGCATGCGACTTACACGTAATGCACTGAGTTCCACTCCCATCCTTAGCCTTCATGGGGAAACAAGCCTCACAAGCTTAGCCACCAGACGAGACATAATGTGTGCCAACTATCTGTCACTCTGTACCACTGCTCACTCGACACACTCATACAGATATAAAATTAACTCAACAGTTAACCAACATAACCCACGCTTCCCAACCAATCATTCACAACCTTTCCTTACACGGGCTACAGATAACCTCACTTTACTCCAAAACTCTGAAACCCAACTTACTGTCCTCCCTATTCCAGCTTGGCTTTATACAACTCCTAATAAATAAATATAACTGGAAGACAATATTCCAAAGTCTGTACCAAACTCAGCTATAGCCTCAGTCTTCGTAAAATACAATGAAAATTGCTACCCAAATACCACATTGATTGATATAGAGAGGTCTCGCATCCTCATGAACAACATACCCTCAGTCACTAGTGCTGTATGGATCCCACAATACCTTCTCAAACAGGGATGACAGTTTCCAAACCAACTATCTTTTTTTCACACCTGAATTATATGCCTTATACCAAGCTCTCCAAATAATCACATTATAGTTGGGATATAAAACAATT